>NC_056743.1:691408621-691617976 GCF_019279795.1 Protopterus annectens
TGCCAGATGTGGTCTCTTACACGGAGCTTAGGGCTGTTCCTGGATCGCGAGGCTTGCATGGAGTGTTGCACGTCTCTTACACTCCGTGCAAGCCTTCGTGAATCCTGTCCAGACATGGAAAGTAGGCTGTTAAAAAGTCCTCTTTCAGCCACAGCCTGAACCAGAAAGAACAAAAACAGAAAATGATAGTCTAAAGGAATCAGCAAACAATATTTACACATAATGCAGATTACAGTTACTAAATAGAAAAGGTAGTTTAATTAAGAAATCTCTACTGTTACAGTGATGATACAGATGTTATCATAAGGAGACTGCAGCAACAGTAGCTATCCAGATTGCCCATTATCTTCAAACCACTGGTACGCAGAATTTCCTTTTAGATATTCAGTAAAACTAGACTTAAACACAGATATTAACTTTGATTCCTGATGTGAACTGGAAGTGAATTTCATGTAATGAGGCCTACCTTACAAAAGTCCCTTTACCCTATTTGTTAGCCCATTAGATGACTGCTTTAGTGTTAGTAACTCCCGATACTGTGATCTAAGTTGATAGTAATTAATGCTTAATATCCAGTATGCATGCAGGTGGGGGGAAAATTACTTGAAGTACATTGTATAACAAGGTGGAGAGTAACACGGTAGCCTGGGGAGCAGACCATCTTAAGGCAAAACAGACCACCTTATCAGGGGATTACTCAACAACAGTCAACTCATGAAATATCTCTGATCAGGAGTCCTGTTTAACACTGTTCCATTACATAGGACGGCTGCACTTTAGTAGTTACTATGTATGTGGTCTAGAAAACCACTGGGGAGACGCACACAATTTCCTAGTTGTCCAGGAGCACTGTCTGGTTAAGTGACTTACTCAAGTGTCATAAAGTAGACAAATGGAGGTTGAAGGAATCAAACTCTGGATTACAGGAAGAACCTGTTAACAATTCATAACCTTAATCCTCTGCAGTAATTACCAGACATTCACTAAAATGATATAGTGATGATATGACGATATAGGGAAACAGTGTTGTAAGCAAAACTTAGTTTCCATTTCTTCATAATTCTGGGAGTTTGGAGTTAGTATATATCAGTAGTTGGGCTGGGGTGGAGGGGTGTTGCCACCAACCTGTAAAACACTTTACTTAGAACTTAGTAATTAGTTCTCTATGTGTGTGATTTTAGTACATATGCACTGACTTTCATCAAGAGCAATGGGAAATAACTGATAAATAATTTGTTATTTTGGTGTCTGGTTCTCAGTGAATTAGCATTTGTTGAGACAGCAGTTTGAAATATTTTTAAAACATGCTCTTTGTCCCTACTGCCTGGTGATCACCGGTTTCCTCCTAGCTAAATGACACACTCATTCCCTTACCACTGAGGGTGAGAGTCAGCCAAGAAGGGCCATCACTAAGGTAGTCATAAAAGGTGGTTTGAAGGTTTTTGCTTATAATCCAACCTCACTGTGTGTGCTCATCTAAGAAGGTACAGAGAGATGTGTAAAGGACTGACTCCACTGGTCAACCTTCACTTCTGCAAGGGACACTGCCAGTAATCAGCCCCATCTTCAGCTTTGAAGAACAAGTAGTTTCACTGTCTCAATCAAGGAAATCACAATTCCCTGTGTTCCATGAGCACCCATAACTCTTCCCTCCTCCTGAGACAGGCAAGTGGGCCATACCCCTCACTCCTCTCCCTTGTTGTCTGGCTCCAGTAGTGCCAGGACTGCTAATCAAACCACAGTCACCTTATTGCAGTCATGGCTCCATTCCTCTGTGCCACACGGACAAGCAGGTATTTCTAACTTCAATTTTAATTAATTTAGTTGACAGGACAGCTGCACTGAACCCTAGACTCTAAACTTGTGAGGCATGTACCTAAACCAGTGATCTACCATGTTGCCCTAATGCCTTCAAAATGCAAACCTAGAGGTCCTATTAGTTACTGGCATCTAGTATGCTTTCTGCATAGCATATCTGTGATGTTCTGTATGAGTAGAAATGCATGCAAATCTCCATGTTTTTGCACTGCAATTTTCAGGAGTCAGCTATTACAGGAATTAATGGAGATAACTAGAAGTGCAATTTCTAATTTTAGTATTATTACATTCATGGTTATAGGTTTCTCTACTCCTTATCTACGAAACCTGGATATTGTGTAAGAGTTTCAACTGATATAGTGTTTGATTTGACCACTGATTCTGCATACTGTTTAAATGCAACAGAGGGGCCAAGCCAGAAGTTGAAATATTTCTGAGTTTGTAAAATGGGTTCATTAAATGGGTCATGAATTTTCAATTGGGAAACATTCTTTAGTCTCTGCATCATCCCAAACAATGTTTTGAATGTATCATTCTTGGTTATTTATTTATCCATCTACTACAAGTAGCCTAGACCAAGGATCCTTTGCAGCCATGACCTGAGCTCACATTGGAGTAAATATTACAAAGATTTGCAAAACATTGGATCAGATATTAAACTTTACAATGAAACACATAGGTAGAAATTAAGTAATAATACACAATACACTATATTACAGACATTAAGAACACAAAAAAATTACATTTGCTATTCAAAAATAGAGGCAAAGGAGACAAAAGTAAGAAAACTATTTAACATTTTTACAATATTCCTAATATCAAGTGACTTCTATTTTAAGTGTAGAGCAAATTCATTGATGAAACAATAGGTCCCAACAACAACCCCCAAGGTACTCCAGTAATTTGGGTACTATTATAGGAGAAGCTAAAACCTAATAGCAACATAATTTTTTACTTTCCACTTAATTTGTAAATCAATTAAAAAGTCCCTTGCTAAAGCCAATGCTCTGAAGCTTGCCTATCAACACTTCATGGTCTACAGGTATTCTGGACATGGCAGCACAGCCACATGCACTGAACAGCCAATGAATGCTCAGTCTGTTGAGCAGAGTGTTACAAGGACAGGAGCTGAGAAATGAAGCTGAAAGTTTCTAGATAATTCTTAGGCAATGCCAGATACAGGGTCATGTACCCACATTGCTATGATGACAAAACTACTCAGTTTACTGAAGGGAGTGTTGTCTATCTAAAATTCTTATGAGGGAGGGCAACACTGTCATGGTGTGAGTCTCTGTGTGTAATAGGGCACCATTACTACATGCTATCTCATCTGTGGTCAGTATATCAGAAGCATGCATCACATGCATTTTCTACTTCACAATGTTACATCACTGACACAGTCAAATTATATGCAATCATACTGTGGTTCTGGTCTCTGCTGCACAGTTTGTTTGCTGCTTTGCTGACATCTGTTCATGACTGCATGCATCCACTCTCTGCATACCTGTTGTCAGTTGATGTGCTCAGGTGCACTGACTTTCCGTGTATACAATGCAAAGATCTGTTGACAGAGTGTAAGGTCACTGATTTGAAGTTACAGCATGTGTATTCTGGCTACCAGAGATGGTGCTATCCCTGTGACTTCCTCAAACAATTCCGGTCTATAGTACTGAAAGCCATTTTTAAGTCAATTAATACTGCCCAAGTTAGTAGGATTATGACAACATTGCTATAGATGAAATCAGTATCACTATGCTGTTGTCTGTTTACTGTATCCATGTTGGAAGCCATGTTGGACATGGCATAACAGCCCATAAGTATTTACCTTTCTGTAATCTTTCTGCTTCAAAATGCTATTTAAGGAATCTAGGTTGCCATGCAAATAGTGATAGCTGTGGGGTATACAGCTTTAATTCTAATGAGATGGCTAATGTGATTTGCATATCATATAATACAAATTTAGCTTCCTTTTTCTGTAGCTTCAGGTCTTATTTTTTCTGAGTATGCTAAGGGCAGTGTTTTAAACTCTGAGGGAGTGATGAGTGGTTGAGTGACTGATGTACATGAAGCTGATGGTTTGTTTTAGTCTCATGATCATAACTAGCAGTTGAAGTACGTTGTTCCCATTAGCAATCATTTTATTATTGTGAAAACTGACAGTACCAACTTTTAAATATTCTAAATAAAAGCTGGAATGTAAAATAAAATCCAAGAAAAGATGGGGCCAACTCACTTAGCTTATTGTTTTGCTTATCTGGCCTTTAACACTTCTGCTGAAAAATTGCCAAACAAATGGTCTCTCTCAAAAGAATCAATAAGCAACATTTTTTATCTGCAGCTTTTGAAAGTTTTGCTTGTGCATGTATTTTGTCTCTAGTAACCTCCCTCTATCTCTCCCTCTCTTATTCTTGCTAAATATCCTCTGCCTGGACATTCTGAACTTTGAACAACAGTAACAATGCATAATTTCTTCCTTATCCTTAACAATCCACTTTGCATCTATGCCCTTTTCTTGGCATATCAGTATTTATGTTTTTTGTAGACTTCTTTTTCCTTCTACCACAGAGGGGCCACCTTCCCCCCAAGCCTGGTCTAACGCCATAGTAGGAATGTTTTCCTGTCTCAATACTTCTACACTGCCTCTTTTTTCTACAGTCCCAGGAACAGTGCATACACCAGGAATGGACACTCTTTTATCCTGGGACCTGGGCACCTAGCCTTTATTATTTTTGAACGACCTTTCTCCATGATATATAAAATAGTCTATATATCAATATTCCCTTGGTGAGCTTGTGCAAAAATGGTGTCCAGCAATACAGGAATTCTACTTTCCTTTTCTTGCTGATTTTATCTCTCCATTCAGATAAAAAAAAAAAACATTGTAAAGATAAAGAAACATTGAGCAACCTGGAAAACGAAGCAACAGAGGAAGTGAAAAATCTAAAGAACAAGTTTTTTGAAAGACATAAAAGATAAATGTGGACATGGCATGGGAAAGAAAAAGAGATCTCATATGGTGCCATAAATATGTAAGGGAGAAAAACCAAACCATTCAATACAAATATACAGCTCCAAAGATATTTGAAGAGAAATACAAGTAAAGGCATCTGGATATGGAAAATTTCACAATGCAAAAAATAAGATCACAAAGGGGAATGTAGAAAAGGCAATTAAGTAAATTAGTGAGGTAGAAGTTAAACAAATAAAAACTGAAGTGAAGCATTTAGTGTGCAGACTCCAACTAAAGTAGTATTACAACATGCTGAAACAATGGGTACCCAAATTAAGGACCCAGCAAATGGTGTGGGAGACATATGAAGAAGACTTGTCGTATGGTGATGATCTGCAGCCTTCTGTACAAGAGATGTAAGAAAGTCTACTTTCATTTTTGAGCAAGTAAAATGGTAGGAAATAGTGAAAACCATGACACATGTGATGTGGCATAATGGACCAATGGATCTATATGTGGGAGGGCAACAAATGAAGCAGGATACTTCTGAAGAGGATACATCACAGAATGTTGTTCCGGAATCTTCTTTAGAAGACTCGTGGAAAGCAGACAGCAAAGAAAATGCTCTCAGTCCAAAAGAAAATGCTGCTTGACTTAACAGAGATGGACAGATGAAACAAACAGATTACAGGAAGTAAAAAAGACACAGAATGTTAGAAGAGTAGTAAAATAAATTAACAGTAATCAGGACTTTTTGTTGTTGTTGCTGTTGTGTCTTTCGGCTTTTTCCGGTTAGGGGTCGCCACAGTGGAACTCTGGTCCACTAATGATTGGCAGTAGATTTTTACGTGCCGAGTTGCCGTCCCTGACGCACAACCTTCAACTACGGTACGCCCATTCAAGCATGTCTCCACACAGGAGACGCTCTAGCTGAGAATCGAACAGGACAATGTCTTACTGTGAGGCGACAACGCTACTGCAGCACCACCACCGCGCTATTACGTCTAATTAATGTGATATAACATATATAAACAGAATATACTATTGCACAGCTAAACTAATAATGGGTAAAGTGCTACCACAAAAATAAAGAATAATAAAGAAAAGAAAGAGAACAAGCAGACTACTACCATGGAAATAATGAACGGAGAAAACTATAAAGCAACTAATACAATAAGTATCTCTGTTGGAAGAATAGAGGAAAAGGAAAAGATCGTCAATAATCCTTAGAAAGACAGATACATTAAAATCAACTTATAATATCAAAACAGAACAGGATTTATTATACACTGCTTCTAATAATAAACTAAAAACATCAGTAGAAGCAGAAAAACGTAGGAGGTATGCAGACAAATATAAAGGAAAAGTACAAAATAAGCAGTTCATTGATGCTCCAAAAAGGCTGTTAGAAAACTGGGAAATAAAGCAGAATGAATAGAAACACCTCCAAGACAGAAGAAATAGGTACATGTTGGAGATATACCTATGAAGTCCCTGTTGAACATAAAAAATATGTTGAATGGATAGAAGCATTAAAATAAACATTAAGGAGCTCTAATGTACATGATATGACATGGGATGAAGTAACAGCCATCAAATTGAGACAAACATAAAGAAAAACTCCTAAATGGAAAAGATCAGTCCCAGACACAGTACCTAACTTATGTCTAAAGGTAATAATGTTTTTACATAAAGATTTAGCCTTAAGTAAAAGTGATTTATATGCACACCCTGAAAAGACACCAATGTGGTTAACAACAGGAAAAATGATACTCCTCAACAGTGAAACTGTAAGCCATCCAAAGAACTACAGACCAATAACTTCCCTTCCAGCTTTATACTAGAACTGATGCAGACAGAGTTTATAGCAATTTAGAAAAAATACAATTATGGCAACAGATCAAACAGCTAATAAAAGAAAGTCACATGGAACAAAGGATTATTTGTTGGTAAGCAAAGCAACATGAAAATGTATTTATTTATTACATTTGACCGGATAGTGTCTGACTGGGCACGTACCCCGTTTTCAGTGGAGACCCGGGGAGAAAAGCTCCAGCATTAAGTTACATAGATATATAATATTAAGGTTTGTAATACTGAACAAAATCACCAAGTTATACAATAATTTTCAGCATACAATAATTGAATATAACCTATTACAAAATAATACATAAGATCATACTGATAACTTATTACATATAATACAAGAGAGAATATTTTTACAGAGGAAGCAGTATCAAATGTAGAAAACATCAGACTCATGGGTTCTGGGAACCTGCTTACAGAGCGGTGCATCTAGCCATAGAGAGGAGAAGAAAGAAAAATGGACATTGTAGTAGTGGTTTTAGAAGACAGTTGAGCAGTAAAACATGTGAAACATGCATGGGGAGAGAGGGGAATAGAATTAGATCTGGGTTTAGCCTGGTGAGCAGCAGGGGCAGAGGGGTCTATATTAGAACATCGAAAGTTTCAAAACTTCGAATGTTCTAATATCGAACCCTATTCAGTGAAAGCTGAAAATATCGAAGCAACAGAAAACCACATTTTTTCTTAGGGAAAGAATTTGGTTGTCTGTTTCTGTTGCTTCGGTATTTTCAGCACTGTGGTGGAAAGTTATGGGTCGGGTTCAGGTAAGTGTGCGATTGACTGTGGGTTAGGGTAGTTAGGGTTAGGATGCGGGTTAGGTATGTGTGCAATTGTGTGGACGTGAGGGTTAGGGTGGGTTAGGTGAGTTAGGGTTAGGTAAGTGTGTGATTGTGTGGACGTGAGGTTAGGGCGGGTTAGGTGAGTTAGGGTTAGGGCGCGGGTCAGGTAAGTGTGAAATTGTGTGGATGTGAGGGTTAGGGCGGGGTAGGTGAGTTAGGGTTAGGGCGTGGGTGAGGTGAGTGTGTGATAGTGACGGACCTTAGGATTATGGTTTGGGTTAAGGTAAGTGGATAGTTAGTGGTGCGTGTATAGTTTAGTGTAGGGTTATGTGTAAGATTTTAGGTGCATGTGTGTGGCTTGCTGGTTGTTTGGTATGCTTGTGTTGTGTGTATGCGTTTTAGAACAGCAAATTTTTCCCCAGGAAAAAATTCGCTGCTCTGTATGTTCGATGTTTTCAGCTTTCTCTGAATAGGGTTCGATATTAGAACATTTGAAGTTTTGAAACTTCGATGTTCTGATATAGACCCAGGGCAGAGCTAGTTGTCTATGAGGTGATACTTTAGCTAAGTTTTGAAGGAAGGATGGCAGGGAGTGATTTGAATGTTTAGAGGGAGAGCATCCTAGAGCTATTTTGTTAGAGTATACAGAGTCACAGTGGTAGTTGTGAGACTGAGTGATTTTGAGCAATGGCTTAGTGGTTAACTGCTGTGACTGTAGTGTACAGGGTCCTGGGTTCAAGACCTGCAAGGGCTGTTTATTTAAGCAACAGTAGTGTAATGGTAGAGTGTTAGCCCAAAGAGTAGGCATTCAAGGTTCGAGTCCCACCCCTACCCTTCTTACATACTGCTCAGACAAGCTCCACGTGGGTTTACAGAGTGGTCCTAGCAGCAAGGAACTTGAAAAAGCGACTACCTTCTGGATTTAAGTATCTTTGCTTTTTTTCACTGGAAATAGCTTCTGTTGCTTACGTTGAACTAGCCTGAACTGTTTTTTTACTGATTACTGCATTTATTTTAAAATCTGCACTTAAAGTTACATTTAGTCGAATTTAATCGAAAGTTTGCTTGTTTGTTTGTTTAATTTAACTGTGGAGGCTGCCCACTAAAGTGTGCTAGCCTGTGTAACTAATTTATTACTGTCTCTGCATTTTCTGTGTGTTTCTACAAAAAAAAACAAAAAAATAATCCTTGTTTTCCCGTCTTTCTCGACTAGTTTAGACCAGTATATAGGCATTGCTGTATTCTGGGCTGTGGTGTAGTTCCTGTGTTGTCCATTACCTTACTTGGATAGAAGGAAGTTTCTTTGCTCACCAGTGGGAGTGGGGAGCCCTGAGCAGCCTACCTGTCCTTGGGGGAAGTGACCTCAGCACAAGAAGCTGTAGTAATTGGTTGTTTGGGATCATTCCTAGCTCTTTTGTAGTTCACTGCTTAAAATCCACCTCTGGGCATTTTTTTCTGGCTATACTGCTCAGACAAGCTCCACGTGGGTTTACAGAGTGGTCCTAGCAGCAAGGAACTCGAAAAAATGACTACCTTCTGAATTTAAGTATCTTTGCTTTTTTTTCACTGGAAATAGCTTCTGTTGCTTACTTTGAACTAGCCTGAACTGTTTTTTACTGATTACTGCATTTATTTTAAAATCTGCACTTAAAGTTACATTTAGTCGAATTTAATCGAAAGTTTGCTTGTTTGTTTGTTTAATTTAACTGTGGAGGCTGCCCACTAAAGTGTGCTAGCCTGTGTAACTAATTTATCACTGTCTCTGCATTTTCTGTGTGTTTCTACAAAAAAACAAAAAAAAAAAAATCCTTTTTTTCCCACCTTTCTCGACTAGTTTAGACCAGTATACAGGCATTGCTGTATTCTGGGCTGTGGTGTAGTTCCTGTGTTGCCCATTACCTTACTTGGATAGAAGGAAGTTTCTTTGCTCACCAGTGGGAGTGGGGAGCCTTGAGCAACCTACCTATCCTTGGGGAAGTGACCTCAGCACAAGAAGCTGTAGTAATTGGTTGTTTGGGACCATTCCTAGCTCTTTTGTAGTTCACTGCTTAAAATCCGCCTCTGGGCATTTTTTTCTGGCTATACTGCTCAGACAAGCTCCACGTGGGTTTACAGAATGGTCCTAGCAGCAAGGAACTCGAAAAAGCGACTACCTTCTTGATTTAAGTATCTTTGTTTTTTTTCACTGGAAATAGCTTCTGTTGCTTACGTTGAACTAGCCTGAACTGTTTTTTTACTGATTACTGCATTTATTTTAAAATCTGCACTTAAAGTTACATTTAGTCGAATTTAATCGAAAGTTCGCTTGTTTGTTTGTTTAATTTAACTGTGGAGGCTGCCCACTAAAGTGTGCTAGCCCGTGTAACTAATTTATCACTGTGTCTGCATTTTCTGTGTGTTTCTACCAAAAAAAAAAAAAAAATAATCCTTGTTTTCCCGCCTTTCTCGACTAGTTTAGACCAGTACACAGGCATTGCTGTATTCTGGGCTGTGGTGTAGTTCCTGTGTTGTCCATTACCTTACTTGGATAGAAGGAATTTTCTTTGCTCACCAGTGGGAGTGGGGAGCCTTGAGCAGCCTACCTGTCCTTGGGGGAAGTGACCTAAGCACAAGAAGCTGTGGTAATTGGTTGTTTGGGACCATTCCTAGCTCTTTTGTAGTTCACTGCTTAAAATCCGCGTTTGCATGGCTTTGCGCGATCGTGCGCATAGCGCAGCGCAGGTTAAACAAGGTTAAACTTTTTCTGGCTCCGCCAAGTCTGCTGTTCAATTTTTTCCTTAAGAACTGTTCTACTTGCAATCTAAACAGCCTATACTCTATCTGAAAAGCTCAGCACTTGCTCCTACAGCATTTTTTACACAGGTAAAGCACTCTTAAACAAAAGAAAGTACTTAATTCACCTAAATCCTGTTGAGTACCCATTTCCCTATAGGTCCTTTCTGACTCAGTTACACAGCAATCTTTTTCACTATTTCTAGCATGTCGAAGGGTCAGTTGCTGGCGTCCTCTCCTGTTCAGCTGGTGAATCTGGGAATCTTGAGGCAATGTTACAATTGCCTCATGTACACAGACAACCCTCTCCTCCTCCCAACAAATACAAATATATGCGAGAGATGCAACTATATAGCCAAACTGGAGGCTGAGCTCTCTCAATTTCAGTACTGGCAAGACCAGTCAGGAGGAGAAGGTAACCATGCACACCACAAACCCAGTCTCACATAGAACTATCACAACTGCAAACCAAACACATAAACACACAAAAACATACTCGGAGGCACTGATTAAAAATCTACCAAAACAACAGAGGCCTCCAAAGCAGACACCCAAGCAACCATCAAGACATAGCACATGCAACACATAGTTCACAAAGTCAGTGTGCTAAACAGTCACAGCCCTTAAGGCCAAACACCATGCCAGACACACTTGTAATAGGTGACTCCATAGTCAGACGCACTGACGTCCCGCTCACCAGACTGAACAAGGAAAAGGTCACAGTAAGCTGCCTGTCGGGAGCTAGAATCCGCCACATAACACAAGCACTCAGGTCACTCCACAGCAGGTACAAATATGACTCAATCATTGTACATGCCGGTGTCAACGACCTGAGACGTACCTCCCTGGACTACATGAAAAGAGACATAGAGGAGCTCTCTGATTATGTAGCCCAGGCCGGTATGACCCTGACCCTGAGCAGCATCTTACCCTCACCAAGAATGATGCCACAGTACAAAGACAAAATGATCAGTTTTAACAATTGGCTTAATTACTGGTGTCATTCTAAGGGGATCCAATGTCTCTCTGCTTGGGATGACATGCTTGACAAGCCATGCTGCTTCGCAAGGGATGGCTTGCACCTGTCACCCCTGGGCTTCCAGATATTGGCCAAGGCTCTTGCCACCCCTATAATGCCTTTTTTAGGCAAGGCTCAAATGACAAACCTACCGCCCTAGAAAACACAAGTGGAAAAAAACTAAGGGTAATGCTGCTCAATGCCAGAAGTCTAAACCTCAAGATGCACACCCTCGAAGCCCTCCTCAGTATGGTGAACATCGATGTCTGTGCAGTGACTGAAACCTGGTTCAAGGCTCCTGAGAGCACCCCGGCACTATCAGGTTTTACCTCATATCATGCTTTCCGGCCCCAAAACTTGGACCGAACCACAAAAGGAGGGGGAGTATCCATTTTCATCAAAGATACCCACACCTCCAGGTTAGTGGCAACGCACGAAGCATTGGAGACTATCCAGGTGCAACTAACCATAGGCAAAACTGCCTTACAGTTTGTAGCATGCTACAGACCACCCTCTCAAACTCAGGAATCCCACACAGCCTTCCTGAAGACACTGGAGAGTATGAATGTCTCTCCAAATACCATCATTTTGGGAGACTTCAACTACCCAAACATAGACTGGGAACATTACTCAAGCCCCAACACCCTAGCCCAAAGGTTCCTAGAATTCATAAACTCAAATGCAATGGAACAACTAGTCACCATTCCCACAAGAGGAGACAATATACTAGACCTGATCATCACAAACATGGGGACAAAATGCTCCACACCGGAAGTATATCCCTCTTTGGTAAGATCAGACCATAAATTAATCTCACTGGAAATCCACATCCCGCCCCCACCCCCTGCACAAAAGACCACAGTAAAGAACTTCTCAAAAGCAAACTTCACACTTCTTAAGACTGAAGTGGTATCCTTCAAGGCCCATGGGCCAGTGGAAACCACAACCCACACTGCTGAATCCTTTGCAAATGCCTTCTATGGTCACCTTCAAGAATGCATGGATCATGCAATCCCAAATAAAACCAAGACCCATTCCCCCAAAGGCAGGCGCCCGGTCTTGTGGACCCCAGCCATAAACAAACTTTACAACAAGAGGAGGAAGCTACTACATTACAGAGCAAAATCCCTAAAAGGGAAGGCATCTCTGATCAGTACTAGCAAAAAACTATGATCACTCATAAAATCATCCAAGGCCAACTTTGAGAGAAAAATCGCAAAAGACACAAAAGACAATCACAAGGCCTTCTTTAGCTATGTTAGAAACATGGGTGGAAACTCCCAGATATGCTCAGAGTTAGTCCAAAATGACACAAAATACACTGAACCCACTGACATTGCCAACATTCTGGCAGACAGGTTCAGTGCAAATTTCTCCTCCCTCCCCCAAAAGGAGAAATAACTATCCCAGCAGAGTGTAGCCTCCCTAACATCTCTGATGCCCAGGTGAGAGCCGCCCTCTCTAAAGCTAAAAACACAGCATCAATGGATGGTGTCCCGGGCTGTGTGCTACATGAACTCCAAGAGGAACTAATCCCACACATAAGGCTGCTGTTTAATCTTAGCCTTACTACAGGATACGTACCCAAAGAGTGGCGTACGGCAACAGTGGTCCCACTTCACAAAGGCGGTGCTTCTACGGACCCTGGAAATTACCGCCCCATAAGCTTGACGAGCCTGGTCTGCAAAGCTATGGAGAGGATCATTATGGAACTCATAAACAAAGACATTGGGGACCTACAGACATTGGATCCTACCCAATTTGGCTTTGTCAAGGGCAGATCCTGCCTTTTGAACTTGGTAGACTTTTTTGAAACAGTCACTAAGGCCATTGATGAGGGTAAGGCAGTTCACACAGCCTACCTTGACCTTGCAAAAGCCTTTGACACAATACCCCATTCGGGCATCATAGACAAACTCACCAGCTTAAATGTAAACCCATATGTCACAAGATGGGTTGCAAACTGGCTCAAGGACAGAACCCACAGGGTCAGAGTTGCTGGAGCTATGTCAGACTCTAATCCAGTCACAAGCGGTGTCCCACAGGGCTCAGTCCTGGGACCCCTCTTGTTCGGCATTTATTTTTCCGAGGTACAGGCAAACATAGGAGGATTGTGGCTGACAAAGTTCGCAGATGACTGCAAACTGGGTGCCATAATTGATACTCCAGCGGACACAAACATCCTTCAGAGAGGCCTCATAGAAATGGATAATTGGTGCCAGAGCCATGGCCTTAAGCTGAACGCCAAAAATGTATAGTCATACCCTTTGGGAAAAACAAGGTACCGACAAATTACCACATAGGTGGTAATCCATTAAGTACGGAAGAGGTAATCAGGGACCTAGGGACCCAGGTTGACAGTAACCTCTCATTTGACACTCACATTGCCAAAGTGGTTAGGAAGACCTTCTATATTGCCCACCTTATCATGAAGGGTTTCACATCTAGATCAAGCGAGGTCATTGTGCCCCTGTACTCTTCTCTTGTCAGGCCAATGATTGAGTACAATGCCCCATTTGGGATGTATCTCACCCGACACCTGCAGCAGTTGGAAAGACCCCAAAAGTTCCACACCAAGAGGATAAAGGGTCTTAAACATATGTCATATGCTGCCCGACTGAAAAAACTCCATCTCTATTCAGTCGCATACCGCCTACTCAGAGGTGATCTGTGCCTGATGTACAAGGCCATGTCCAATCCGGAATTAATGGACATGCTCCACCTCAGAAAATCCAAATCCATCAGAGCCACGAGAACAAGAGACTTAAACCTCAACACAGAAATAAACAGGACGTGCTGGAGGGACAGATTCATAACTCAGAGGCTCCCTATACTCTGGAACAGAATCCCAGTCCATGTTAGGCAGAGCCCCTCACTGACTCTATTCAAGAGAAATCTCGACGAGTGGATGGGAGATCGTAGGTTTACCCCGGGGGTCATCTCTGTGTCACTACTAGACAGAGGCACAGTAAATTAAACCCTAAAAGGGCGTAGTATTCTCATCCTAAGGGGTGGTGAAAGCCACACACACTCTGGCTAGGCTTATAAATGCCCTAGGGCAGATAGCCTAGTACGAACCTATGAACCTATGAAGACCTAAGGGACCTGCTGTTAAACTGTAGCTGGACTAGTGGTGATATGGCTCGGCAGTTTTTGGAGTTGTGGATGACATTATGGGTGAAGGTAAGTTGATTGAGGGTTAATAGGTTGGGGAGTTCTAGCCATTTGAGTTGTTGAACAGCAGTACAATGATGGGTCCTGTGGGGGAGATTGGTGGCAAACTTTGCTATTTTGTTATAGCAGGACTCAAGATTATGGAGGTCAGAGTGGCGTAGCTTGGTGAATGTCTGTGAGACGTAGAGAAGGGTGGACAGAAGGTGTGATCTAGCAGTGGCTGCTCTGGCTTGGGGTGTTAGGTAGGGTTTGGCCCTATATAGCGAACCGAGTTTTGCATGGACTTTTTTAATAGTTTGGGAGGTATAAATATCAAATTTTTGCCTGTTATCAATTGTCATATCTAGGAGTTTAGCCTGATTACTGGGTTCAATTATAGTACCATTAGCTGATGTAATG
The DNA here is from genome assembly GCF_019279795.1 of Protopterus annectens. Classification (NCBI taxonomy): domain Eukaryota; kingdom Metazoa; phylum Chordata; order Ceratodontiformes; family Protopteridae; genus Protopterus; species Protopterus annectens. The sequence continues at coordinate 691,423,398 of NC_056743.1, forward strand.
CATAGAGGTGGTCAGTCGTGTTTGGTGGGTTTGTAGGAGAAGATCATTACCTTGGACTTGTTTGTTTAAGGATGAGCTGGTGCTTTGATAGGTAAGTTTCGATTTCTTGGAATGATTTTTGCATCTTATGGCATGAATAGATTACAAAAAAAACATTTGACAGCATCTCACACTAATGGATAATGGAATACTTACAGTTGTAGAAGATACACCATCCATTGATCAGTTACTTTACAGGAAGTATGAAACAGTAACAAACCACTTTGCAGTTAAGCCATGATAAAGGACAAATTCTTATCCCAGGGACAAAAATACAATGGTGATTCTTTCACCACTGTTATTTTGTTTTGCTGTAACCCGTGAAGCTGTTTACTTAAAATATTAGGTTTTAGTTTATCCTCTAGAAACCACCTGAGTCTGGAGACATCTTATCTACTTTTTCTGGATGATTTAAAATTGCTCAGTTCAGCAGAGAAGGATCTCTGAAATCAGAACTTTAAATGGTTCAAACTTTCTATGATGATATAAATGTAACATCTGGTTTTGATAAGAGTGCAGAAGCAACATTTATAAAAAGAAAATTGCAGCACCAGGAAAATTATCAATCTGGGACAGGAATGCAATATAAAGGAACTTGATGGGGAAGGAGTTTAAAAATACTTATGAATAGATGAAGGGTAAACAATAAAACATGAACTAATGAAAATAAAGCTCAGGAATATTTAAGGAGACTAAAGCTAATATTGAAAACTGCTTTGACATCTAGGAATAAAATACAAAATATAAATCAATTTTACTCATCCTGTTATAACTTACAGCTTTGTTGTATTTGACTGGCCATAAAAAGCACTGAATCAGTTAGATGGAAAAAAAATTCTAAGCTTGTTTCCAGCCTTTCCTGTAACTTAGTCTAGTCCAGATACACATTTGCTGTATCCAGGATTGTTCATAAGCTTCTGAGCCCCCCAAACCTTTCTGTGCTGGAGGGAAGCCTTCAAGCTTATCAGTGGGAGTGGTAAGCACTAGGTAGCCTATCTACCACAACAGTGGTTTGTGGCCCAGAAATTGTAGTTTATTGGCCGTTTGGGCACTTTTTCCATCTATTTCAACTTCTGGTTTAGAAGCCCACGTATGTGCTTGTTTCCCGCCTTTCCTGTAACTAGTCTAGCCCAGACACAGATTTGCTTTATCCAGGACTGTTGTAAGCTTCTGAGCCCCCCAAGCCTTTCTGTGTCAGAGGGAAGCCTTCTAGCATATCAGTACGAGAGGAGTGGTTTCTGACCCAGAAATTGTAGTTTATTGGCCGTCAGGCAGTTTTTTCCATCTCTTTCAAATTTTGGTTTAAAAGGCCGCATTTGCGCTTGTTTCCCACCTTTCCTGTAACTAGTCTAGTCCAGATACAGATTTGCTGTATCCAGGACTGTTTGTAAGCTTCTGAGCCCCTTAAGCCTTTCTGTGTTGGAGGGAAGTCTTCTAGCTTGTCAGTGGGAGTGGAAAGCACTAGGTAGCCTATCTACCACAAAAGGAGTGGTTTCTGGCCCAGAAATTGTCGTTTATTGGCTGTTTGGTCAGTTTTTCCATTTCTTTCAACTTCCTGGTCCAAAAGCCTATGTTTGCGCTTTTCCTCCCTTTCCTGTAACTAGTCTAGTCCAGATACAGATTTGCTGTATCCAGGACGGTTTGTAGCTTCTGAGTGGTGCCAAAGTCTGCTCTTCCATTTTTCCCTTAGACCTGCTAATTCTCTCTTCCTGCACTTTTACTAGCTTATCAGTCTAGCACTTTACCAGACATCTTGTAGCACTTATTGTAGCACACAAAAGTGCTACCAGCACTAAACTTTCTACAAGGAAACAGCTCCAGGACTTATTATTAATACCCACCCATCCAGGCATGTCTAAAGGTCAGTTCCCTGTGCTTTCTCCTATTAACCTGATGATCTTGGGCATCCTGAGGTAAGGTAGCAACTTTCTCATGTACACCAACAAACCTCTCCTCTTACCTCCCAACACTCAGACTTGCGAGAGATGCACTTATATATCCAAACTGGAAGCCATGCACTCTCCAGCTCAGACCGGAATAGCTGGTCTAGAGGAGAAGGTCAACACTTGCACCACACCACATGGAACACATAGCCCTCCAGAACACACACCACCACTGCCTTCACATAAAAACAAAAACCACGCATCCACCTTTGTGGAGGTTCTCAATAAAAATCTACCCAAACAGCAGAGACCTCCAAGGCAGAAATGCACTCGACCACCACAACACAACAGTAATCAAGAGACACATAACTCTCCTAAACAGTGTGCCACTCAACTAAAGCCCCTAAGGCAGAACAGCATGCCCAACACACTAGTCATAGGTGACTCAATAGTGAGGCACACTGATGTCCCACTCACCAGGGTGAATAAGGAGAAAGTAACAGTCAGCTGCCTGTCAGGTGCCAGGATCCACCACATAACGCACGCACTCAGAGCCCTCAACAACAGTACAAATATGACTCTGTCATTGTACATGTGTGTCTGAATGACCTGAGACGTACCTCCCTGGACTACATGAAAAGAGAAATGGAGGAGTTCTCAAATTATGTAGCCCAGGCAAGTATAACCCTAGCCCTGAGCAGCCATCGCCCAGAATGATACCAGAGTACAAGCAGAAAATGATTGATTTTAACAATTGGCTAAGTTTCTGGTGTCATTCTAAGGGGATCCAGTATCTGTCTGCCTGGGATGACATGATTAACAGACCTTGATGCTTTGCCAGAGATGGCCTGCATCTGTCACCCCGGGCTTTCGGATACTGGCCAAGGCTCTTGCCACCCCTATAGTGCCTTTTTAGGCGGTGTTCCAAAGACCAAATTACCACTGTAACAGCTGGGCTTTCGGATACTGGCCAAGGCTCTTGCCACCCCTATAGTGCCTTTTTTAGGCGGTGTTCCAAAGACCAAATTACCACCGTAACAGCTACCAACAAATGCAATCTGAGGGTCATGCTGCTCAATGCTAGAAGTCTAAATCTGAAAATGCACTCGCTCTAAGCACTCCTTAAAATGGAGACCATCGACATTTGTGCTGTAACACAGACTTGGTTCAAGGCAGCAGATAGCACCCCTGCACTACCAGACTATAACTTATTCAGCCTCAGAACTTGGACCGAAGCTCCAAAGGCGGTGGTGTTTCCATAAAGGATGCGTGCACCTCCAGAATGATAGCCCAACATAATGCATCAGAGATATTTCAGGTGCAGCTAAGATTGGATAAGACAGCGATTCAGGTCGTAGCCTGCTATAGGTCCCCAACAATATCCCAAGACTCACACTCCATGTTCCTAAGCACATTGGAGAATATTAGGGTCCAACCTAACACTCTCATACTGGGTGACTTCAACTACCCCTCCATTAACTGGGAAAACTACTCACATACCAATACACTTGCCAAACATTTCCTGGAATTCAATAATTCAAATGCCCTGGACCAGCTCGTTCTTACCCCTACTAGCGGTAGCAACATCCTTGACCTGGTAATTACTAACATGGGTGACTGTTGCTCAACACTAATAGTTAACTCCTCCCTGGTTAGATCCGACCACAAACTAATCACCCTGGAAATCCACACTCTCCCCTCCCACAAAGGTAACCACCATGAAAAACTTCTCCATAGCTAACTTTGGGCTCCTAAAAACAGAGGTGGCTAACTTCATGGCACCCACACAAATGGAGAACAGTTGCATGACTGCCAAATCATACACCAATGCACTGTACAAACACTTACACAATGCATGGATCTCACCATACCCAGTAGAACCAAGATGCTCTCCTCCAAAAAAAGGAAGCCAATTTGGTTCTCCCCTGACATAAACAAACTCTACAACAGAAGGAGGAAACGTATGTAATAAATGGTAGTCCCAAGACTGGAAAGACTCCCTTATTAGCCTCAACAAAAAGTTGAGATCCCTCATCAAATCCTCTAAAGCTAGCTATGAAAACAGAATTGCATCAGATATTAAAGACAACCACAAGGCATTCTATAGTTATGTAAAGCATCTCCATGGCAATACCCACATTTGCTCTGAGCTACTGCACAATGATACCTCCTATACCGAGCCAACAGATATTGCCAATATACTAGCTGACAGATTCAGTGCCAACTTTACTCCCCCAAAGAACCAATCACAATACCAGTAGATTGCCATGCACCCAGTATTACTGCTGCACAGGTTAAAACAGCACTATCCAACGCCAAGAATACAGCTTCCATGGGACCTGACAATATCCCTGGCTGTGTTCTACATGAACTACAGAGTGAACTGGCATTTCACCTGTGTGCATTGTTCAATCACAGCCTCACTTCAAGCTTTGTCCCTACCAAATGGCACACTGCTACAGTCATCCCTCTCCACAAAGAAGGAGCGACTACAGACCCTGGGAACTATCGCCTTATTAGCCTGACAAGTCTGATGTGCAAAACTATGGAACGCATCATCATGGACCTAATAAACAAGGATATAGGGAATCTCCAAACTCTGGATCCCACACAGTTTGGTTTAGTGAAAGGTAGATCATGCCTGCTCAACTTGGTCGACTTCTTTGTGTCAGTCACCAGAGCTGTGGATGAAGGCAAGGTGGTTCATACAGCCTACCTTGATCTGGCCAAGGTGTTTGATACCATTCCCCATTCAGGAATCATTGAAAAATTCACTAAGCTAGGCATCAACTCATATATCACTAGGTGGGTTGCAAAATGACTCACAGATAGAACCCACAGTGTGAAAGTAGTGGACTCCAAGTCAGACTGCCGACCAGTCACGAGTGGAGTCCGACAGGGTTCGGTCCTGGGTCCTCTCCTGTTTGGTATCTACTTCTCTAAAGTCCAGGCCAGCGCAAAGGGTCTCTGGCTAACAAAGTTCACAGACGAATGCAAGTTGAAACTATTATTAACTCCCCAAGTGATGCTAACATCCTATAGAAAGGCCACACTGAGACCAACGACTGGTGTCAGAACCATGGCCTTAAGTTCATGCCAAAAAATGTATCATCATCCCCTTTGGGAAAAAAACGGTTCCCATGAATTAACACATTGACGGTAGTCCACTGAACACAGAAGGTGTTATAAGAGATCTGGGAACACAGGTTGACAGCAGCTTCTCTTTTGACCACCACATTCCCACTGTGGTCAGAAAGTCCTGCTATGTGGCACATCTCATTACTAAAGGTTTTGTATCCAGGAAGAAAGAGATCATTGTCTCCCCTCCACTCTTCCCTCATTAGGCCAATCATCAAGTACAGTGCCCCATTTGGCATGTACCTCACTAGACACTTGCAACAACTGGAGAGGCTGCAAAAGTACCTCACAAAGAGGATCCTAGGCCTTAAACACTTGTCCTATATGGACAGACTAAAAAAACTCCAACTTTTCTGTCTCATATTGCTTACTTAGAGGCACTCTCTGCTTGACATATAAGCCATGTCTGATCCAGCTCTGTTATAAATGCTACATCTAAAGGAATCCCAATCCCTCCGCACCACACTCTCCATTGATTTCAACCTCATTACCACAATCAACAGAACATGCAGGAGGGACAGGTTCATAACCCAGAGACTGCCCATGCTATGGAATAGACTTCCCATACATGTCAAACAGAGCACCTCACTGGCCCTCTTCAACAGAAACCTTGATGAGTGGATGGGAAATAGAAAATTCACCCCGGGGATCACTCCAGTGGCTCTACATGACAGAGGCACTGGGAACTAAGGTCGGGTGGCATGATATGAGTGTAATCCTATGGGCTATGTTTGTAAAGGCTCCAGGTCAATTAGCTTAGTACACACCTATGAACCTATGAACAACAAAACAAGAAAAATGCTTCATGCTTACAAAACAATATATAAAAATATACCATACCAAGATTATGTATCCCTCGCTCTGAAGGAGGCATGGTTATCATCAAACTACATGCATAGATCTGAAGTTGTAGGACTGCATACATATCTGCTGGGTTTTACTTTGACTCATCAGATTTACAATTTAGTGAAACTTAGTTTTGTAAGTCCAGTTTCACGAAAGTGCATTAGTTCACCAAACAGAATTCCTGGTGCAGTGGTGCAGGTACTGTGTTTCTTAACTGATGTATGGAAATGGAGGCTGTTGTTATAGATCACGGTACAGTGAGGATAAGGGAATATTTCCTTTTCCACACTGTAGTGCGATGTCGGAGTTAGTATATATTAGTAGCAGGGGAGGGCGTGGAGGCAACATGGAAAGGTACAGCGGGGCTTGCCCCCCCCCCCCGCATAAGCCAGTTTAGTGCATTTTTTTTTTTTTTTTATTGTTTGAACTGCAGTTTCGCAAAAGTGCATTTTCGGGTAAATGCACTTTCGCAAAACTGGACTCGCAAAACTAAGTTTCGGTAAAGTTTACATTTGATGGGTCAAAGTAGACCCATCTGATGACCTCATCAGATACAAACATAGTAAAAGTTTTAAAACATGAGGAGAATTAGCCTACTAGCCTGACGCGCCTGGTCTGCAAGGCCATGGCACGTATCATCATGGAACTCATAAACAAAGACATTGGTAACCGCCAAAGTCTGGATCCCACCCAGTTCGGGTTTGTGAAATGCAGATTATGCCTCCTGAATCTGATCAACTTCTTTGAGGCAGTCACCAAAGCCGTAGATGAGGGTAAGGTGGTCCACACAGCCTATCTTGACCTCACCAAGGCTTTCCACACCATCCCCCATTCTGGAATTATAGCTAAACTCACTAAACTAGGTATAAATCTCTACATCACAAGATGGGTTGCCAACTGGCTCACTGACAGAACCCACACTGTAAAAGTTGCAGACTCCAAATCTGATCTCAAACCAGTGACAAGTAGAGTACCACAGGGTTCAGTCCTGGGACCTCTCCTGTTTGGTATCTACTTCTCTGAAGTACAGGCTAACACAGAAGGCCTCTGGCTAACGAAGTTTGCAGATGACTGCAAACTAGGAGCCATAGTCAAGTCCCCAAATGATGTGGACATCCTACAGCACAGCCTCGCTGAGACAGATGCCTGGTGTTAGAGCCATGGCCTCAAGCTCAATGCCAAAAAGTGCGGTGTCATCCCCTTTGGTAAAAACTCTGTACCCATGAACTACCACATAGGCAGCAATTTACTTAACACCAAATGTGTGATAAGAGACCTTGGGACCCAGGTGGACAGTAGTCTCTCCTTTGATAGTCACATCGCCACAGTAGTCAGGAAGTCCTTCTACGTGGCACACCTCATCAAAAAGGGGTTCTCATCCAGGAAAAAAAGAGGTCATTGTTCCCCTCTGCTTGACACTCATTAGACCCATTATAGAGTACAACACCCCTTTTGGAATGTACCTCACAAGACATCTGCAGCAGCTGGAAAGGCCACAGAAGTACCTCACAAAGAGGATTACTGGCCTCAAACAAATGCCCTACACTGACCGTCTCAAAAAAACTCCAGCTTTACTCCGTAGCATATTGCCTACTCCAAGGTGATTTCTGCCTAAAATATAAAGCTATGTCAAACCCAGAGCTGTTGGACAAGCTATAGCTAAAGAAATCCAAATCCCTCCGAGCTACATGCTCTAGGGACCTAAACCTTGTCACCACAATAAACAGGACATGCTGGAGGGATAGATTCCTGTCCCAGAGACTTCCTATACTCTGGAACAGGCTATCCATCTATGTCAAGCAAAGTTCTTCATTAGCACTCTTCAAGAAAAATCTTGATGAGTGGACGGGAAACAGGAAATACACCCCAGGGATCACTTCTGTGTCTCTGCTCGACAGTGGCACAGGAAAATAACTTTCTTGGGTGGCGTAAGCCAGGGAAACTTGTTGGCTAGGCTTAAGTAGGCCCTTGGGCCAATAGCCTAGTACCTACCTATGAACCTATGAATACATCTAAGATGACATTTTTGCTTTGTTTAGCAGAAGCATTTTTGAATAAAATGGGTTTGGAAATCAAACCAGAAGTAGACTAAAGTCAGACAGAAACTGAATGTGAAAAAAAAGAATATAAAGAAAAGAATCAGATGAAATCGGAAAGTCCAAAAATACAATGGCAAGTACAGAGATCTTCTTGAACAGCCTCATGTTGGCCAAGATTTGACTAAGGAATGGTTAAGGAGAGGTAAACTGAAACCAAAAGACGAAAGGCTAATAATGGTTGTCCATGACAGTGAACTATGTACACAGTGGTTTATAAAGTGCACTGAAAACTTTGATGATACAAACATATATAGTTTTTCTGTTAAATAACTGTTGCTGGGTGTGATGCATTCATACTTGTACTGAAAAGCACTATAACATGGCAAGACTGCTACACTTTTAATTGTGTAAACAATATAACATAGAAGTAGATGACAGCACGGGAAACATGAAGCACAAAGCATTGTAGAGAGTGATGAGATTTATATCACATGGGATCACCCATCACCAACAATTCAAAAATAGATGCATGTCAGCCAGATACAGTAGTCCATGAAAAAATGACAAAAGCAGCAGTGCTCACTGACACTGATAGACCCAGTGATTACAGTGTCTTATGTACAGGGAAACACACTGTCATAAAATACCAGGACTTGCAAGTAGAAACAAGAGCAGTGTGGAAGAAAGGCACACATACAGTTCCAAAAGTGGTAGCAGCAATAGGTCTAATAAAAAATAACTTACAATTGTACTTAGATATGCTAGTGACACTCTGTATAAATTACAGGAGGAGCCAGTTCTATGCACATTGAGTATGTGTTGAGAAGAGCACTCGGCTAACATCAAGGACTGAAACAATACTAACGTCATGGATTCTAATCTTACCCTGACTTAAGAATGGGGCCCATTCTTGTGATGGTATTCTGTAGTTTAATCCATGCATTCCTAAGCATTACAGCACCAGTGGCAGCAGTTCTGGACATAGCGTTCACTGCATCATAAGCACATTTAACAGAATTCTTAGTGACGTGAAGCAGAGTTTAACAAGCCCAGCAAGAAAAACATAATGCCAGACTTTGGTAGGGAAGCTAAGAATTGTTGCATATTAGCAAAACTAGATAGAAGATATATTGGACATGAGAGTCTAACAATTATTAGCTCTTAATTTTAGAGTGTGAAATGTACAGACCTTTTTTCCAAATGTCAAAAGAAAAGGCAGCTTTGTCATTTGGAACAGTTAGATGCAAAAAGGGCATTACAAAATCTGTCTCCATCAAGAGAAATAATAGCAGGGTCTGCCACAGGGTATCTGTAAATAAGTGTATGTGTGTCTCAGGCATCCTGTAAAATCTGCTAGGGTTTCTTAGGGACAGGAATTTACAAATCTGGGGAAACAGAGCCAGAAGCAAATGTCCTCTCTAAAGCCCCTAAAACTAGGAGAAATGCTATTGGATTAGGAGAATCCAAACTCAGTTCATAATACCTCTTCTGAGATTCTGACACTTCCTTCCCCTTCCCCCATTAAAATATTTCTTCATTTTTTTTTAAATTGAGTCCCCAAAAGGCACTTCTTCATGGGGAAGTCTGAGGAGAGGTGCCTTCTGTTTCTGACTCACAAGGAGTAGAGGAGGATAATTGTGAAGTGTAGACCAGACCCTCAACATCGTCATTAGAAAAAAAAAACTCTTTTTCTGACTTTTTCTCTTAACTGATGTAGACACTGGGAGAGGAAGTTAAAGAGACTGACAGATCCTTAAACAGGCCTTTTGCAAAATTATGTCAGCATCATTTAGAAGCTTTTTATATAGAAGGGGTAGAAGGTGGACAGAAGTGTTTTCTGTTTTGAGCCCTTGTTGGATCCTTAGTCTTAAAGTTTTAGGGGCAGCATCAAAAGACCTCATCTCCATCAAAGATCTGGCCGTGCATCAAAACCTAATGAATATTTTCCTCACCCTCAGAGATAATAATCCTAGGTTCTCCTTTCATGGCAACAATCTAACAGATGGTCAGCCTAGGTGTGTTTAAATCCTGGCCTCCTGAGGGGACAAGCCAGACAGACCAGGAGAATTGAACTGATGGTCCAAAGGCTGTGAGGGTGCCTGAATGAAGATATCAGACCCAGACCAGGAAAAAAGAGGGTATAGTCCAAGATTCTCTGGAAACTTCTTTAACAACTTATTTTTTCTTTGTCCTCGGATAAGGGAGGTTTGTTGAAAGAGATATTGTCACAATTGTCTCATTTTGCAACTGTTTAAAGTTCTTGTTTTCCAGAAACATTTTAAAGGCTTTTACTTGCTCCTTAAGGTTTTGAGAGCAAACTATAGGCAAAGTTGATAGGACCTTGTACTGTGTTGATTCTCTAGAGATAAAACACAGGAGGAATGGACTTTCTTATAAGGAATCTGTCTACCACACTAATACTTAACCTTTCCTGACAGACATAAGCATATTTTTAAAGAAGGATTTTCTGTAGAAAAAGGAAAGTTCCCCACTGTAGGTACTACCTGCCTAAAATTATAACTGAACCAATGAAACTCATGATCCTGCACTGACAAGAAGTCTGTTTAAGCACACTTATGGCTATAAATTTCTAGTTTTTGGCACACTTGTTATTTTCTTGTTATACAAAAATGCTCTTTAGTGCTAAGGGTGGATGTATAGTGTATAAGGAAGGAACTCAGAGCTTTGCAGATCAACTGGATATCCGGTTCTTGACAGGGTACTTCTCGTATAGTTATGGCTACTACAATAGTGATCTAATGAAGAACGTAATTACTATTCATCATAAAAGATGAAGGTGACACGGGAATCATATTTCTGGTAATACTAAGAATGTTCTCTGAATAATACTTTGTGTAGGTCTGACAATTCACATCATTAGGATGTCTGAGAAGATATATTTACTTAAAAGAGATCATTTATGCCTGTATTGCAGCATAGTACAACAATACACTTTGCAAATACATTTAAATACAAACATAAGTTACAGGAGCTGCACTGGTCTCCAGAAGATCAATGTTATGTATGGGCTTTAGCAGACATTCCATATGTGCTTTTTTTTTTTAATTTCTAGAAATGTTTTGGGTTTGTAAAACAGTGCAGGAATGGACCTTATTCCTGAGTAAGAGTATGGTTTATGTTCATGAAATTAATGAAAATAGTATTGCTTCAGTCTTTGATGTTTGCCAAGTGTGCATTTCTCAGCACATGCAGTGCACTCGGAATTACCTCCTTTTGCAGTTCACATGGAGTTACGTGTACTGGTAGCATATTTAAGGATGCTTGAACATCCTTTTTTTATTAGCCTTATTGCTCCTGCTACTGTTGGAACTATATGGGTGTCTATTCCACATTGCAATAGTTTCTACTTGTATATCCTGGCATTTTATGATTTATGTTTGTCTTTTCTAAGCGAGCTACAGTCCCTAGGTGTAGCTATTTCAATTATTAATTTTACTGCTGTCCTTTTTTTCTTTGACTACTATACCTGGCTTTCTTGCTTCTCTTTCCTTACTGTTTGTATTGGATGAGCTCATGTGATCAGAACTTCTTCATTTTCAGCAAGCAGGGATTTTGACTTTTTTTACAGACTGCCTCTGTCCATAAGGGACATGCATGGGAACCACCCCAGGAGTGAATTTGTGATTTCCCATACAATGCTCCAGATTGTGCTTGAAAATGGTCAGTAAAGGGCTTTGTTTCACATGAATAGGAAGCCTATTCCAGAACAGGGACAATATCTGGGACATATACCTGTCTCTCCAGCATGATCTATTCAAGTCAGAGATCAGGTTTAGATTTTGGAGTGGGCAATCCTTGTGCAGTTAGTTTTGTGAATATTCAACATTTCCATCAGGGCTGGGTCAGAGACTGCCTTGTAGGGCAGGCACAGATCACCCCTCAGTAACTGGTAGGAAACTAAATACAGTAATTGGCTTTTAATTGGTTAGCATATGACATGTTGGTTACACCCTGTATTTTTTGGGTAAGAAACTTCTGAGGATGCTCTAACTGTTGCAGGTGCCTGGCAAGGTACATGCCAAAGAGTGCATTGTACTTGATTTCTTGTCTGTTGACAGCCAGGTACAGTGGTACTATGACATCCTTAGATCTGAATGCCATGGCCTTACATATAAGCTGAGCCCTACAGAAGGATTTCATCACCACAGTGGACAGATGGTGATTAAAGTTCTCATTACTGTCTATCTGAGTACCCAGATCTATCAGTACTGGGTTCACCCTTAGTGGGGTGCTATCAGTGTTGTAATTTGCAGGGGTATTTGAATTCCCACAGGATATTACTATGCACTTTTTTGCATTCAGTTTGAGGCCATGGCTCTGACACCAATCATTAGTCTGCCTCAAACCTTTCTGTAGGATATCAACATCATTTGGGGAGTTAGTGATTGCCCTCAACTTGCAGTCATCAGCAAACAAGGTCAGCCAAAGGCCATATACATTTGCCTTGACATCTGAGAAGTATATCCCAAATAGGAGGGGGCCCACCACTGAGCCCTGTGGTACTCCACTGGTGACTGGCCTCTTGCGGGATGTGGATTCCCCCACTCTAACAACTTGTGTCCCATCCATGAGTCATTTGGCTATCCATCTGGTGACATAGAGGTTTATGCCCAATATTGTGAGTTTATTTATAATACCTGAGTGGGGTATTTTATCAAATGCCTTGGCCAGGGGTCTTATTCTCATCCATGGCCTTGGCGACCTTCTCAAAAAGCCCACCAGACTGAGCAGGTAGGACCTGCCTTTGATGAAGCCAAAGAGGGTTGGGTCTAGAGTCTGGAGATTTCCTATGTTGTCGTTAATCATATCCTTGATTATCCTTTCCACAGCCTTGCATATGAGGCTAGTCAGACTTAAGAGTTGGTAATTTCCTAGGTCAATTGATGATCCCCCCTTGTGCAGAGGGATGATTGTTGCTGTCATCCACTCTACTGCAACAAACCCTGTCTGGGGACTGTAGTTCAATAGAGTTGAGTGGGTATGTCAGGTCATGTTTCAATCTGTTTAATAGGCACCCTTTGATTCCACCAAGGCCCAGTGATGCCATGTTCCTAGCTCTGACTGAGTACAGGTAGTGCAGTCTACAGCCAACTCACTGTTTCCACTAAGATTTCAGACATAACGAAAAAATGCTTTGTGGTTATTCTTTGCTTAGGAGGCTATTTTAGTTTCATATTTAGCTTTTGAAGCCTTGACTAGTTCCCTGATTTGCCTGTTGAGACTAATAAGGGATTTTTTCTCTGTTGTGCACCCTCCCACTTACTTCTAGGCAGCAGTTTCTTCCTTCTGTTGTATAGTCTATTTATGCCAGGGGTCCACCAAGGTGACTTGTTTTTCTGGCTAGACCTGGGTTTAGTTTGGTTAGGTATTGCGGTTAATATGCAGTTGTTTAAATGGTTGTAAAAGGTATTCATGTATACTTTTGCCCAGGCCTCTGTGTTTTTCGGGTTAGGCGGAGCTTTAAGATTACCCATGCTATCATTTAACAGAAGGTAATTTGCCTTGGAAAAATTCGGTAGAGTTTTAGGAGTTGATGGGGGTTCTACCATTACATTTATTTTAAAGGAGACAGATTTATGATCTGATCATTCCAATGAGGACATTACGCTGTGGGGGAAGGGATAAACCACTTCCCCATGTTTGTGAGTACTATATCAAGCATATTTCAGCCCCTAGTGGGAGGGGAGACTAGTTGAGAGAGCATTTGCACTGACAAAGTCCAAGAATCTCTGAGCCTGTATGTTACTGGTCATACATGTTTCCCAGTCTATGGAGGAGTAGTTAAAATCACCCATAAGCAGTATGTTGGGCTGAATAGTAAGTAATTCTAGTAACTTCAGGTATGCAGAGTGGTTTTTATGATTCATGGTTTGGGACCTGTAGACAGAGATGATATGGTGGGGGATTTTTCCTACGGCCACCTGGACATGGAGTAACTCAAGTGAGTCATCCTGTTAGACCAATCTAGAGGTGTGACTGCTTTGTATGTAAATGGAAACACCTCTTCTTTGTTTTCCTTTTCAGAGAGTGGTCTGAATGTGTGAAAGGCATTTGTAGTCTTGCACTACTGGGGTCCTTTCTGCAAACTTAAACCATGTCTCTGTAACTGCACAGATGTCAGCAGTCTCCAGGGCAAGGAGAGCTTCCAGGGAGTGCAGTTTCTTGTTAAGACTCCTAGCATTGAGCAGTAGTACCTTCAGCTGCTTGTATGTTGAAATGAATCTTACCATGTTATTGTGCCTTTCAGAACACAGACCCTCAGCCATGAGTATATCATAAAAAGAAGCGTAACTGTTTCTAGTTCTGTACTACAGAACATATATTTTGCCTGATGTATCCTACCTTTTCAAGCCAATATGCATGCCATTACTAACTTCACTTTTCTGATTTAACTTCACCTCTCCTTAACCATTTATGTGTCAAATCTTGATCAACATATACATTATGGATAAAATGGTGTTACTAAAGTTTAAAAAAATGTAGGAATATTTAGAGGTACACTTATTCTGCACATTCCATCTAAATAACTCTGTATACACTGATGATACAAAACTCTGTCCTGAATGCAGCTTAAATGTTTAACATTTTGAAACTGCAATTTCATGAAAGGACAAACCTCTAAGGAATTAATGAAAACCTGAGGTAATGCATACCTTAAATTACATCATCAGTTGGAGTAGACAAAATGACTATCTAAAAGTTATCCAGAATTATAAGATACGATAAATTATCTGTGTTAGTAAAACAGAAATAGTTTCTACTTTCCGATTCTAACAGAATTTCTAAGAATCAGAGCCTTGAATAAAAGCCTAATCTGAACAGCATGAGCAGTCTGTAATAGGCACAACTGAACACATCACATGACAGTTACTGTTTGAGAGAATAAGCATTAATAAGAATCAGCTAAGTAATATTCTGTATCATCAATTGTGTGGAAAAATATGGATATAAATACACTGCAAGTAAACTGAATGTTGGTGGCAGTTCACTATTTATTATTTTATTTAAATGAGTCAGTTAGAAACTTTGTTAGACTCCGAAACTAGAGCTGTTAAAAATTCCATGATAACACAAACACACAAATCTACACACATACACACACACACACACACACACACACACACACACACACACACACACACACACACACACACACACGTATGTATATGAGAACCACATTTGATAGCGTTTGTTTTAGTTGACATCTATTTTTGACTCAATTTGGATGACAAAACAGATGGTTGATAGGTGTTTAAGACTAAAATACCCAGGGTTGGGGAATATGCCCTTCCTCTAGTACTGTATGAACGCAGATTTAGAATAATTATTTTTTGTGACAGCTTGGTCTGTCGATCTAGTTGAGTAGGCCTATATAAATAAATATATATATATATATATATATATATATATATATATATATATATATATGTATAGTTGGTCGACAAATGCAGAGGGTGTGGTTTAATGTCGATGCTATGGATAGCTGTGCAATGGAAATGGTGATGCTTTTGTTGAGGCAGGTGAGTGGGGTTGGAGGATGGAGGGGGAGAGAGTGTTTGTGCTTCTGTTTTGTCAGTTAGGGTTAGGGTCAGGGATGGGTGAAGGATAAGCACTGTATGCTTGGATGCAAACTTGTATAATTTAGGGTTAGGGTCAGGGTTAGGTAAGGGGATACATGTAGTGCTGTTTGTCTTTGTATGCAATTGTGTCTTGTGTAGTGGCAGTGTTACGGGAAGGATTTTATGAAGGTAAGATAAGATGTATGGTTAGGATGGGGGAAGGGGAGTGTTAAGGTTAGGGTTTGCACCCATTACTAAGGTAGCACAGGGGGACCCTATCTGTGATTTTTCAGAACAGCTGTACTACAACTGCAGGGGGGGTGGCAACATATATTCATCTGCACTTTTAGTATCTCTGAGTATTCATCCTACTTTGAGGTATAGTGTTCTTGAAGTTCATGCGTAAAACTAGCAGAGATGTGAATGTTCAAAATTATTTAAAGTTCTAACAGAAAGTTTTGATACTGACTTTTTTGAATCACAGTTTATTTTCTGAACTGTAAGGACTCAAAGTATTAAGTTTCTCACTTCTTAAAGTGACCCCCCCCAAAAAAAAACATATTGACAAATAGATGGTTACCTTCCAAAGGAATACCCAGAACCTGTGATTTAACATCCTGTAGTCATCTCTCTGACTTATCTCCATATGTTTCCTAATAGCAACTCCAGATATTGTTGCTCTGGGCATTGCTTTCATGGAATTATATTTTTTCAGTTATAGTCTTAGATACTGTATCATATCTTTCTCCTCTTTATCCAACATTTTACTTACAGTAGATTTAATTTGTGTTATAACTGAATTTTGATATGACAACACATGAGCTAAGAAATAATAGGTACTAACAGTACAAACGTTCTTTACAAACGTGCCCATCAACATTCTCTTCAAAAGTGTCCCATACAGTTGAAGTATCTTACCTGAAAACAAATATATATATATATATATACATATATATATATATATATATATATGTATATATATATATATATATATATATATATATATATATATATATATATATATATATATATATATATATACTTATGAAATTTCAGTTGTCATGCAAGTAACCAAGATATAGTAAATAAGGCATTGGTGAGTTCTAACACATAAGCTATATGAATTATGAAAACAAGAGAGTTTTTTTTAACAACTTCATTGAATTTTCATTAAGACACAGGCAGACATACATTTATGTAAAAGAAAGAAAACCATATTAATATGTTCCTAGTTACAAACATTATACATCACTTTTTTGTATAACTATCATCAGTCCAGAATTCTATTAATTGCTCAATTCCTACCCACCCCTAAATTTGACTCCTCCTCCATCATTCTGAATGCATATTTTTACAATTTCTAAATTTTCCATAATTTGCTCCTCCCGTTTTCTAAAAACCCTACTCCCATTTCTTTTACCTCTGCTACAATATGTAATACTTCAAACACAGTTGGTTTTGAGTTTGATTTCCATTTTCTAGTAACTTGGTTTTGTTGACGGCCTCCAGAATTAAACTTAGCAAAGCCTTACTATGTCTAGGCAATTCAGATCTTGTATTCCAGATGAAAAAAATAATCTCATTAGTTACAGCCATTTGCTCAGCCAATATTTCTGACACATTACTCTGTAGGGAATTTTTAACATCTTCCAACTCATTACACTCTGAAAACAAATTCACAGTTACCTTTTTATTCCCCATCACACCTTCAAAATTTGCCATCTACATGTGGAAAAATTATTTGGTGTCTGTTTGGGGTATAAAAATACCTATTCAAACACTTCCAAGCAAAAAACTTAAATCTTCTAGACTTTGTTGTACAATTAGGACCCAGACTTATGACCTCCCATTGTTTCACAGTGAATTCCTTATCCAACCTCTCTTCCCAATCTTTTCTAACCTCCTCTGATCGATTTCAGTAGTTACTGTGCAATATTTTATATGCCCACTAACACAGTTCTCAACCTGTTAGCACAAAAAAATCTGGACAAAGGCAAAAATAATGGGTGGACAAAGCCTCAAAAAATAGGGACACATTTTAAATATTGCTCTTATAAACTTAGAAAGTTGCTAGAATAAAATGTCTTGTGTCACCATGCATTTTTCTGAAGGATATGACGTCTGAAACTCAAATGGCTATCTTTATTTAGTGAACTGAATCCTTACTGATTTACCACAAAAATCCAGAACATCACAAATTTTATGAGGTGCAGGCTAAAAATATGAGGCAAAAAATCTGGACATTCTGTAAAAATCTGCATAATTGACAGGTTTGCCCACTAATTATCCCTTTTTAACAACAGCTTCTGTTCCAGATTCAACTAAACACTCTGCCACAGCAGTTCTTTTACTTAGGTTTTCCTATCCCTTTCTCTATACTCTGATATTAATCCTGGATAGGGAAGGTAGTTTCTAGCCTGAAGTTCAAATGTTTTCTTGGCCTCTTACTATTCTATTATCTTTCCCTCTCTAGTTATCTGCTCCCAGTACCTTGTTTCCTTTGCCACTTTTCTCCAATAAATGTCAGCCCATCTTACCTATTCTCTGTAACGCTGATTGCAGTCATCATTATCAGCAAAATCTTCTTTCTCCATTATTGTGTTGGCTTAGTTCTTAGCATACTTTCTGCTTTTTTATGAATATATTATTCTGTATGGCTGTTGTTATTCTGCTTACGGATCTCCATCCAAAATACCAGTCTCTCCTTATTTCTTGAACACCGCTCCTCTTTCATCATCATCCCTTTCCATTTAGAATTATAGCATTCTGCTTGTTTTATGTATATGAGCCCTAACTGTGCATTTTTTAAATATCCCTTCAAATCAGGTAATCCTAAACCACCTTTTTTGGGTGAATGGATCAACTTACCCCACCTTGACCTTTGCCCTGTTCCCCTCCCAGATAAATTCCTTTAACTCTTTATTAATTATCGCCCACAATTTCTCTTCAACTCTTTATTAATTATTGTCCCTAACTTCTCTTCTGGTCGATAAAAATATACCTGGCCTGTACATTAAACTAAAGGGACTAAAAACATTTTCTCTTCTTGTAGCGTGATGTCCATATCCGTAAGCAAGAACTTCTAATTTCTCAGTTTATGTATTTTTTGTTTAGTCTCTTTCCACATATAAAACAACAAAATGCTAAAAAAGCATAAAGGGCACACTGCCGAGAGGTCCAGTGATAAATCCACCAATGAAACATAAGAGCATAAAGCACACGTTTAATAAGCAAATGTCCAAAATATAAAATATACACTATAAAATACAAGATCCAGAGATAAATCCACCAATGAAACTTAAGAGTATAAATCACAGGTTTAAATGCACCAACAAAATGTAAGAGCATAAAACATAGGTTTTCTTCACACATGTCCTTAGCTGCCATAACAGAATCCTTTTTAATACATATTCCTAAATAATTAATTTTATTGTAGCCTCATAAACATGGGTATTGCTGGACCAATTCATGTGCGGGTACATAGTTTATAGCTATAGCCTTTGTTTTATCTTCATTAACTTTATATCCTGTAAATACCTGAAATTGTCTTAGAATGTTCCACAAAACTGAGATGTCCATTTCTGGTTTTATCAGGTACAAAATAATATTGTCTGCAACTAAAGTCAACTTTTCCAGATTACCATACCAATCATATCCTTGAATTTCTGAGTCCCTTATTTTCTTTGTCAATGGCTCTAAATACAAAGCAAATAACAAATGGGGAAGAGGACACCCCTGCCTGGTTCCTCTGTTCAGACATAACTTATCAGAGAGGAACCGTCTCACTTTAATTCTTACCCCAGTCCTTCACATATTCTCCTAATTAATCTTATTAGTTTATCTAGGAATGCAGATGCTTTCGTTGCTCTCCCTATAAAATCTACAACAGAATTTGTTAAATCCCATTCAGAAAGTATACCTCAAATAAGCTATATCTCAGGACAGACATGGGTTACACAAATGTGTAAAAAATAAATTTGTTCATGAGCCATTGGGTTACACAGTGGTTATAACAATATTATATTCCATATTAATTACAGAAAATGTGTATTTTTGGAAAATGTATGAATATATAAAAAGTAGGAGTTATAGATTTGTACCCTTAAATGATAAGCCCGTAGTATCTGCAGCAGGTGTTCAATTCATTCTTAGTTTATAAGTGATTAGGACAGAATACTGTTCAGATTTTAGCACAAATATGAAAAATACAATTTAAAACAATACTCATAAGACGTTGTCCTGTTTGATTCTCAGCTAGAGCGTTTTCTGTGTGGAGACATGCGTGAATGGGCATACCTTCGTTGAAGGTTGCGCATCAGGGCTGGCAACCCGGCATGTAAAAATCTACTGCCAATCATTAGCGGACCGGAGTTCCGCTGTGGTGACCCCTAACCGGGAAAAGCCACAAGAAAACAATTCAATGCATAAGAAAACAAGCATGCTGCATAATGAATATTAGTCAGAGATGTGTTTCTTAAAACATTGCTTGTTTAGATGGCATAATCTATGTGGGTGTACATGTGTGTGATCATTCACCTTTGATAATATTAATTCAGGCATAAATTTATTCTCCATATTCTGATGGAATAAATGAACCTAAGTGGCTCTTACAATCATTCTCTGCTTCAACTCGCATTTAGAAAGTATTTTGCCTAATCTCTGACTCCACTAATAAAAATATAAAATATGTTATATTTGCATAACTCTTTGCAGACCATCATCTGTAACACATGGAATGGATACCTCATACAAACTGTTTCACTGTGCAGATGTACTAACATATATCTGCTAGCAGATGACACATTGACCCTAATGTGAGGCTCCTGCCCTCTTTAGTAATGGGTGCTAACCCTAATCCTAATGCTGCCCCTTCCCCAAACCCTAACCCCGCACCTTAACTTCATTAAAACCTCCCCGTAACACTGCCACTATTCAGAAAATTTGGGGCTGGTGTTATGGGGGGTTATTATCGGAAGAGAGAATATAGTTTTCCTCTCTTGATATTATTGTTCTTTTTTGTTTATCATACTTATTTTGTCAGTGTTTTACATTCAACATTAGGGCAATCTGGTCATACACAAAAGACAAATATATATATATATATATATATATATATATAGATATATATATATATATATATATAGATATATACTTATATATTTATATATATATGTGTGTGCATGGTTACAGTTAACTTGACCAAATCAAATTTGTGTGACTAAAGTTAACTGCTGGTATTTTTGAGTGACAGGCATTTGGGTGAACTCTGTCTTGAGCAAGTTCCAGCTAATCGACAAAGGTAAGTGGTGGTTCTGGGAGTTTGTGTGCTAATGCCTGTATTTTATGGTTAGGGTAATGGTTAGGAAAGGAGACTGGTTCAGTGTGTATGCAAGAGTGACTGTTTGGGGACTGGTATAGTGATTGTGTATATGTGCTTGGTGAGTATCCAAGCAGTCTTGTGTAGTGGTAGTGTTACGGAAAGTTTTTTTTAATGTTAAGTGCATGTTGGGGTTAGCATGCATTAACCTCCTCTACCCAACTTAGTAATGCATGCTAACCATAACCTTGCCCCTAATGTGCAGCTTACATTAAAAAAGCCCCTTCCATAACACTGCCACTATACAGACAAAAAAATTATATATACATATAGATAAGCAAGCCCCATTCCTTTTGTTGAGAGGTTATTTCACTGAAGTGTGAATAATTAGATATCTACATTTATTCTCAGTTATAGCACTGATGAAGCTAAGAAATTATGAAATAAAATGTGTGTTTGTGATTGTTGGCTATAACAGTGCCAGAGTGTTAAACAGATGGAGGGACTTTAGAATGTGTGTGATGATAAGAATGGTTGTGTGTGTGTGTGTGTGTGTGTGTGTGTGTGTGTGTGTGTGTGTGTGTGTGTGTGTGTGTGTGTGTGTGTGTGTGTGTGTGTGTGTGTGCATCTCTGAGACACTGTGTTGAACTGTGTTTAAATGCATACAAGTTTGGAAGTGACTGAATATGAGTTTATTGTTTTAGTGCAAGACTGGCAGACGGTGAGTTAAAGGAAGTTTGGGTATTTTGTCTGGGATTGTTTTTTGTGGACTAGGGTGATTTGGGATTATGTGTGCTTCTGGATGTTACGTGTGAGTGTTTGTTTAGATTTTACTGAGCAATATAAATTTGGCAAGTTTAAGGTATTTTTAGGATTCATGGCTTTTAAACTTATGTGCAACTGATTGACTCAAAAGAAACATATTGGCTGAGTCCCACTGTAGTTGAAAAACAATAGTAAAAAAATATCAAAAGGGTTTTTGCAGGGGAAGGGAAGCCCCTTGCAACCCGCTTCCCTCTGCGTACCCCAACATTCTCATATCTTGCACATAAGGAAAGAACTACCTTACTACCATACTTCAGTGATTTCACACATTACCTTAGTAGTTTTAGTTTTTTTGTACTGAAAGTCAACAAACATATCAATGTAAAACTATGGTTCCAGACAGCTAGTTGATTTAATAACGCAGTATAAATGGTAAGAAACTTATGATGACATTCCAGTCATATTGGAAACATTTAAAAAATTTAATTTATCTACACTGTGGACCATGAAAATGGTTTTATCAATTACTCACAGCTATCCCTGACTTCAAAGAATGCTTCTAATTTTACCTCATATTTTTGGTCTTCTTGAAAATGACTGAGAACTGCAATCATTAAGTAATACATGAGTTTCCGACTTCATATCCTCCAGAAAATGCAAGTTAATGGAAAACCTGTTAGTCTAGTAACTTTCTAAGTATATGGAAGTAGTATTTAAAAATCTGTCTCCCTATTATTTTTTGTCTTTGCCCTGATTCTTGTGCTAACAGACTGAAAGCCACACACACACACGGTAAGCATTTGATAGTCGAAGACTCATTACTGCACGTCCTTTGATAATGAGACTGAATGGCCAAAAATTTTGATTTAAATAATAAGCCCAATATTGCCATTTCTCTAAATATTCCTTTTTCTCCAAGATATGAGGATCTCAAAGTTTTTATATATAAGTCTGGGGGTGTGCAGAGGGCTAGTTTTCTGCACAAAACAACTTTAAATTGATAATACAGAAGATTACATTATTGTTATAAGTGGCTGATGCTTTGTAAACGTTATCACTACCATATGGAATACATGTTCTTACTTTTCTGCAACCAATGTAACCTAGGAATGAATCTGTAGCACAACTAAGGATCTGAAACCTGAAGAAACACAGTTAGATTATTAGCAAAAGGAATAAAGCTCTAGTAGGTCTATGGCCTATTCAATGTTTAATAGTATACAAGCATTTCTATGCCAGAAGTACTCCTATGGTGGAGTGAAGAGAGTGGCTGCCCTGGGTGAGAGGTGTTAACGTCTGAGACTGGCAGTTCCTGATGGGGCTGTACTGCAGTATTAACATGCTGTCTTTGCAGTCAGGGCTGAAATGCCTAAGCACTTGGTGTGTAGTACTCTATTCAGTATTACCCATAGTTTTCATGTCACTTTCATATTTGCCATGCTTTCAGTTTTAAGGCATGAGCAGTAATTTCTACAGAGACATTAATCTCCCGGTGAACAAAGACAGTACAGTACCTGTATCATATCTTTTCGCCAGGCCCTGGATGAAATGATAGGCATTGGCTTTCACAGCTGCTGCAGATATATCTTCTGTACTGCAGTTACTGAGTCCATAGGAAATGTTTTCCCTGACAGTGGTAGCAAAAAGGACAGGTTCCTGCCCCACAAGTGATATCTGGTAGAGAAAACACAGACACTAATAATGCAGATAAAGCAAACTAGTTAATACAATAACATTATAAATGTACAGATATTATAAACATTTCCAGAAAAAATTCAATTCAACAGACCATGAAAGCAAATCCCTACCTTGCTTAAGTGTTGCTCTGCATACTTGTGAGCTCAATCTTCAGATTGTACTGACTTTCTTCCATATTCTACTCTGTTTATAGCTTTATTAATGGCCTATATTTAGAAATTCTGATAACATAAAAGCCTTGCTTGCTTACTGAACATATTTTTGAAGAAATTCCCACTGCAGTAGGCTGAAGTGTCTGTGTTATGAAAATGGTTGAGAGGAAAATATACACATTAAAAAACTGCTCTAGCAAAGTCATAGTAATCAAAATGGTTCACAACACTACCTATGGTTTCCAACTTGCTTTCATATTTGCCACATCTGTATTGGTGTACTTTGTATTAATGAATAATAACCCCTTCATATCTGATCTCAAGAAACTATTGGAGTAGTCTGAATGCTAAAATACCTCTTTTGCTTTAATAGCTTCTGTGTCATTCAAATAACAGGTGCAGTATTGTGACATTCTTTTAAGCTTTTACTATATATTGACTCCATTTTAATGTTGTTTTCAAACATTTTGTCAGGAAACCAGAATAAGATGACAAATATTTACTGTTCCATCCTGGAGTTAGGGTTATACTTACACATTCATTTATTTGAAGTACTGAAATGTAAATCTAGATGGCACATAAAGGCTGCCTAAGCCACTAGGTTTGCTCATCCCTCCTCCTTAAGTAAGCTACAAATTCTACTTATTTGACAGACTAACCTTTTTTACTGGAACTGTTTTACATACAAACTTCTTATGTATCATTAACCTAACATACATTTTTGAACTTGTCCTCAAGCGGTCTCCATGAATTCTCAGACCATTTACTTAATGACTTGACACCTAATATTAACACTTACCTTTTCCAGTAAAAATCCTATAAAACACTGGGCAAAGCACAAGTAAAACAGAAAGTGCCAAGCACAAAACATCACAAAGGCAAAAATAACTGCAACAGTAATATCAAAAATGATGTCCTTACCATACACACTGCACCTGGGAATGCTCAAAGTGTGAACTGCAAACATTACAAGTAGCAAATTATAAAAACTGCTAATGTAACAATGTATTTTGCAGAATCACATGACAGTGTTATGAAAGACTTGGGTATTCAATACAGGATGTGACACTAAATTTTTCTGGAGGAGGTTGGGGTTTGCATAATACAGTGCGATCTTCCTGGTAGAGACTGTGGCTCATGCCTCGTGCAGGTAGAGCTGCTTGGAGTTACACACCTTGTGGATGTGCGGGGGACATCCTGTGTAGACAGCTCACTGCAGATCTCCCTCCTTAATCCTTGTGCCTCACCAGGTGTGAGCAAGGCTAGGACTGGGAGAGAAAACCAAAAAAAAAAAATAAAATAAAATAAATAAAACCAACCCTGATGGCTGCCTAAGTGCTGACCCCTCTTGGTTGTGTCTCCCACAGTGAAGGAAACAAATGGGATGATTGAACAAGAGATTGTGCGATGGCCAGCTGGCAATGGGGGCAAAAAAATGGAAAAAACAAAACAAAAAATAAATGCGTTGTGAAGGAAGGAACACAAGCTAACAAAAGCCCTGCATCCAAGAGACTTTTAAAATGCCTAAAACTTGGGAGCTTAAAAATTCTAATGAAAAATGCAATAGGTTAGCTGTAAACAGGACAAAAAACACATATCTATAGCCTGCACACTGCATAGAGGGCAGGCAGATGTTGACTGAAGTGAAAATGGTGAGCTCTGTAGAATGATGTCAGGGAATTACAGGCAGAAATTTGTCAGAATTGGAGGCTGTGCTCTATCACCTTCTTGGCTAAGTCATCATTAGCACTATCAGTTATGACCTTCCACAGTTAGCTCTACCTTGTAAGGCATTTACTCTGCTCTGAGGAAGGCGGCTATCCTCTGGGCAATTTTTAATGCACATCAGATGCATTGTCCTGTTCTCTCTAAAGTATGGACAGGAACACAGACAAGAGTTTAACGCAGCAGCATCTTCAGCTGCCAGTGCCACACAGCATTACGTGTCTTTGGAAACTGTAGTCTGTTAAGTTCACAAATGCTCTAAAGTGATGGTTAAAAGTCGACAGAGTTTTCAAGGACTTCAAAAACCTCATACCGCATGGTAGCAATAATGCTTACCAAACACATAATTTTCATCAAAGAACTTGAAGATTCAAAGTGATATCCAGCAAAAACTCTGATTGAATAAACATGTAAGCATCATGTATTTGAGATGGTTCTAGAAAACTCAGAGCCACAAGGTTCTGTACCTGCAAAGCAAAAACAGGCATTTCTACCACACAATATTTGTCAGATGATGTGTATGCACCGTGGCACCAAATTATCTGGCTATAATGGAACTCACAGTCTTTGACCTGTACTTCTGGATAAACAGTGTATAGGATGTTAAGTGCAACCTTCTCCAGATTACATGTAATACTTGCAGGTGGAGCCCTTACACACTGCCCCTTGGCCTAAGCCACAGCGCTCTTCATAGGAAATGCCACATCTACAAGGAAGATCTTGAAGTTGCTGATACCATGGAGGTTAGTGGGTGTAATGTGCAGTAACAGCATTCTTGACAGTTATGTGATGTAGGAATGTCTCCAACCTCAGTGAAAACAAACCATTGTCAAAGGTATACATGATGCACTTTTTATCTGGCACCATTTCCTGGTGGATCTCAACCTGTGGTCATTCTCTGACACACTGCTGTTTTCCTAGGGAGGTTTCAGGCTACTACATCCAAACTGAGTTTTTTTTGGCATCCTGCAGAATGACACAGGGCTTATCCTGTTTTATGCTGGTCTGTTCATGTATTCTCTGCATGGCAGTTTCTCGATTATGGAGTTTGGCGCATTGTCACACACAACATACTTAGGCTGATCTCCATACGACATTGCTATGTTGCCATGGTTACAGCTCTTCATTTGTGGTTTAATGGCAGTTTGTCAACATAATACAAGCATATTTTTAGGATGCAACATTCACCTGGTTATACAAATATCTGTCAATGACAAGTCAATATTTCTTATTTCAGGAGGTTGCAAACTTATGCACATTTCCAAGAGTGTAAGTGACGTGCCAAGACAGTGAAATTATTATCATTGCTTGATGCTTCAGCCATTATGGCTGTATCTCCTGGGAGCCTGTATGTATACCTGCCCCTCTTCCCTCTGCCTTTTGTCTCACCAAGGAGCATAACTGTAATGCCATATTCAATTAAAGCTGTACAGAACCTATTACTCCGATGTCTGCAATTCTACATAAACAGCGTTTTTTGGGGGATAAGAGCATTATATTTTCTGTGTTGTTGTATATATTTATACACTTGAAGTGTTCTTCTACATTTTCTATCACAGTGGTATTTCTATCTTTCCTAACTTCTTTCCAGTCATTTCTTTTACTCTATG
This sequence comes from Protopterus annectens, assembly GCF_019279795.1. NCBI lineage: Eukaryota > Metazoa > Chordata > Ceratodontiformes > Protopteridae > Protopterus > Protopterus annectens. The sequence continues at coordinate 691,450,190 of NC_056743.1, forward strand.
CAGAAGCGTATGTATTAGAAATGCAGCCAAAGTAGGTAATCTGCTTTTCAGCCTTCTACCTATTTAAACAGGTCTTTATGCATTTGTTATTTGGGTAAGCCCACTGGACACAAGTGCCCCTTTTCACTGGAGACTCAGAAGCACCCCTGATTAAGTACCTTGCTTAGAGTCACACAGTAGACAAACAGAGGTAGAAGGAATCAAACCTAGTACCTTTGGCTACAGGAAGCAGATTAACATCTCAGAGCCTAAATCCTTGGTGCTAACAGCCAGACTGTAGGTAGTAAGAGACTGCATCCCTACAATGGCAGATTTTTCTGTTCCAAAACTGCAGGATGGTAATCCTCATTGCAACAGAGAACTCCTTTGTTCCAAAACGGTAACATGGTAATTCTCAAAGTTTTTTCTACAGTTTTTCCTTAGAAGAGTATTCACTGTTTGGACAGTTCTTTCCACTTGTCTGCTGGAATGAAAATCACTTGTACATGTTAATTCCCATTTATACACACATTTTCTGAATTCCTGACTTATGTACTGCATACTTTTGTCCTGTATATGACATAAAATATCTAATTTCCTGAGAGCATAGATGTTACTGTGTTCACAACACTTGCACTTGATGTATCTGTCAGTTTGATTATTTCAATGAACTTGGAATAATAATGCACACAAGGCGTACATGGCTTTTCTGAACCAAAACAAATCTGTGCCCAGCTGGCTCCATGGATTATCTAGATTTGTATATACTTGCATATCTTTACTTGGATTGTTGTTATGGTTTGTGTTAGCAGCTGATATAGCTTCAAAGTACTTGTTCCCAATTGATATTCCTGCCCAAAATGTATCTCTTGTTCATTCTTTGGATATTATTACTCTCAGATGTGATTCACATAGCCTATTATTATTATTATTATTACTTTACATTTGTTTACCAGGGAAGTCCGACTGGGCAGGGTTGCCTGTTTTTAGAGGAGGCCCGGGGAGAAAAGCTGCATACAATATGACAATCCATGAAACATAATACAAAAAAAACCTTACAACAATTTAGAAAATAAGTTAACAATGTTGTCATGTTATCTCAGTTGATAGTGAACTATTACTTGGTCAACTTTGAGCATCAAGCCCTGGACACAACTTATTTCTTCTCTGAAAAAAGTGAAAATATGTTTATTTTCTTACGACTTTTGCTTAGGCTAGCCTTTCATTGTAATATCTTTCTGTAATTAAATTTCTAAGTCAGAATCTGTCCCTTTTGAAATTATCTTATTTTTTGCTTTGTCATATGAAATAAGGTATAATCGAAAAATTTGTGGTTCTTCTTGCACCAGTTCTTCACGACTTCTCAGGTAAACATGCACTACTCAACATATATGCTATACGTAGTTCCTTGCCTGGTTTGAGTTTCACTTTCAGATCATATTTCTATAGATTCGGTAACATCGGATTTGTTGTCCATTTCCATCTGGAAGTCTCTACATAGACATGGTTATGCAATTTCTCAAATCCCTAACCTAGAGCTACACTCTTTTACTACTTGAGCATATTTCTCTTGGACCTCTGTAAATGCCCTGGACCCATAGACAACTCGGTCTGTTCTCTTGCATGATCACACCCCTTATGCCATTCTGACTGAGATCTATTTGCAACATAACTGGCTTATTCACATTACTGCATTTTAGCAGTGGAATAGCCGTAATTTTTTGTTATTTGTCACAAAACTGTTCAAAGCACCATTTCCAGGCTATATTTTGCACTGATAACATTCTTAGATGCAAAATTATCTCAGACACTTATCTCAGATTTATTAGAAATAAACTTTGCAAGATATTGCACCACTCCAACAGACATGTATGTCTGTTTGTCTTCTGAAACTGGCATTTGCACAAGTGTTTGGAATTTTTCTACATCAGTTTTCAGACCCTCTGACATTAGAACATGACCCACAAATTCACACTTGTCACTCTGATTTTATATTTGCTCTTATTATGATTGAAGTAGTCCATTCAGAACTTTAATCAGTCTATGACTTTCTCTTTTTGTGTCTGACCACGTACTAACAGATCATCAGTTATGTTTGCAACACTTTCCAAGTCTTCAACTACATAATTCATTAGTCTGTAAGATCTTATTTCCAGTGTTCAGTCCTGAAGGTAATTAATGAAGAATGATTCCCTTAAACTTGATGGATGGCTAACACTTCAGCAAAACATTTTGTAGAATGTGGTGCTGCTCATTGTTTTAAATATGCTATCCTTGAAATATTAACTGAGGATTTATGGGGTGGTGATATTGCGAATAAGAGTGCAGAGAGCTACACTGGATTATTAAACTGTGAGCCAATGTTAAACCTGGCTTAAATGAGAGTATTTCTTTAAGGCCAGTGCTTCGTAAGCATGGCCTATTTCACTGAGCTGATTGGTTCAGCAGCTTTGTTTTATGAATGAGCAGCAGATGTCACTACTGATATCATATTTAAATTATGTGTCTGCTATATGTGTTTTTAATGGATTGTTTTTTGATTTCGTTGTGTTGATTAGTGCAGCTCTCTTGATAAGGGCTGTGGTCTATTGTTTTGTATTAAGATCTGAGGAAGCAGTCTTCCGCAAAAGTGCTTACCTTTTTGTTATTAAAATTCTTGTTTTATTTCTAGTTTAGTTTGTTTTTATTATGCTGCTTTTTGCTGCTCATTGCTGTGGTGGTCGAAGTCTTCTTTTCCGATTATGCTTTGCTCTGGATTTGTTTGACCTTTGCCTGTAGGTGTTCCTGTTTCTCTTTTGTCTAGTGCATCTCCCCATCCCCTGATCCCCTATACTGCAATCATTGCTGTTACAGCACTTCAGTTAAAGAGTTCTTTGTGGTGTTGTGTTGTTTGAGTAAGTCCTTTTCTGCTCTTTGTGGTGTTGTGTTGTTTATGGTGACTACTGAATACTCCCATTCCCTGTTCCATGTTTGTTGTGGTAGCTGAACAAGGTCTTTTGTCCAGATGACCATGCTGATCTACAAGGCTAAGCAATTTCTTGACTCTCTCAGCCATGTAGGTTCCTTCCTAGAGGCAGTTCTGGGGTAGGAGCACATGGCTAATTTGCATATATCTCTCACCCAGAATGCCTCATTAGCATTCAGTATGGCTGCAAGAACAGCCCTTCATGGTCTTTGTAGTAGAGGACCATGCAGCACTGTGTAAGGGCTGTTCCTGAATTGGGAAAAGGTACCAAGACATACATTGTGGTACCCTAACGAATCTCATCCATTGTCTCCACAAGTCTTATGTTTTATTGAATTAATATGATTCTAAAAGGATAATAAGTCCAAAAATCCAATATCAAATGATGACTTTCTGATGGTATTTAAGCCATCAATATGTGTATAATTAGAATCAATAAATAAAATATTTTTAACATCCATCAGTTTACTTAAAGTAGTTACGAAACTGTAATGATGAGTTAATGGGAGGGGTTCTCCTATAATTCACAATAAGACATACCCTATCCTTACTGAATGGCCCAGAAATGTCCACAGCAACAATTTCTAAATTCTGGTTAGTCTTTACTTGATTGTAAGTGATATAATTATGAAGACATACCTATTACCTCCCCCGCTCAAATTCTCACAAACACGGTCATATTTATTATAGCTCTCAAAAGCAATATCTATTGAGTTCCAGATCTCAGTTATAACCACTGTCGTGTATTTCTCATTTTTAATTATACTAAAGAACTCATGATGTTTATTCCCAAGGCTACAAGCACTGGAATTATAACATTTTATAATATTATCAGACCTTTCATTTCCTGATCTAGGTGCTGCTTCTCCTGCTTATGTCCATTTTCTAGAAAATAATTAATTAAATTCATTCATTTTAGCACTTAAATGCCCTGCACCATAATAATTTAGTTGAATACCATATTTTGTAAACATTCTATAATTAACACACTTTCCTTCCAGTGTATTATAACTGTTGACTGAATAAACTGTACAAAGTTTCTTTTGCCAAGAGATGAATTTATGATCCTTAGTATGCTGACAATCATTATAAACTAATAAAATGTATAATCTCACAAAGCACTATATCAATATTTCTAGATTCTGCAATTTCCAAAATTTCTAACACTGTATTTTTCATATGGTTTAGTGGAGTAAATTTAAGGTAATCGGTACCACAATATCTTCACGTATTTGTAATTAACATTTCTGTTTAGCAGTTTTAACCACAGAGATGGAATTTCTACAAATTAATACTTGGAAGTGAAGATACTGGAATGTCATTTTTATTTAGGTTGGATAATTTTCTGCAGACTGGTTTCAATACAGAGTCTCCTAACACAAGGATCATCAGTGTGATTTTTTTTACTGGTGACAATTTACATCTGTGAGAATTTTAATTATCTCAGTATCATAACTGTCATTGACTTTCTTTTCAAAATAATGATTATCTCTACTTGCAAAGTTATTTTCCAAATATTCCAAATTATTTAAATCTATAATATCATCTAGAACACAGGTGTTACACAACACACCTAGAGCCCTTCTTTTTAACTTCTTAATATTGGACCAGTTTAGAATTTAGCCCATTACTATTGTGTCTAGAACATTTATTACAAGATAAATTAGTTATTATAATTTATGAATAGCGTACAGTAGGAAGGTTAGTCACACAGTTCTCATTAACACAACTGTCAGCTGCAGACAGGACATGCTATACAAATGAATGCCAGTAATTAAATTCACTATTTAATGACAAGATTGCTGGAGGTTTATGTGATCTTGCAAGGCTTTTACAAGTCAGTGGAGCAACAAACTCTATTTCTACTCTAGATCGATAATAAATTACTTCTGAATCTGCATCACTACAACCTAAGCTTAACACATTCCGTGTTTAATCCCTCCTCTCCATTAAAAGTATCATGTCTGGAATTCACAGCATTATTTTAATTTCTTCTTCTTGAGAATTGTACTTTTAGTCTTACACTTTTTATGGTGGACAACTGTACTTTCCTTACTACAATTTAGGTTACTAGAAAGCTATGTTATTTTCGTTTTACTACTGGTTACTATCTTGTCAGCAATCTGATCAGTCTTCCCTTTATTATTTGCATCATTTGTGATTTTTTTCCCATTAACTCAAGTCCAGAGAATTATTATTCATAGCCTGTGAAGTCATAAATTCAATAACAGTACAAACAGTGTTACTGCTCCAACAAGAACATTCAATTTCCTTCTCTTATATAATAGTTGCTCAAGTTTAGAACAATTCGAGCATTGACTGTTAACAACATGCTCGGTAGTTTTAATAAGTATTCTACAGCCACAGCATTGTATTCACAATTTGTGCTTCATTAAATCCTCTAGCTCATTTCTAGACTATCCATAACAAGGACAGACGTAAAAGCAAACACAAACTTTTCAATATGAATATTTTAAAAAAATGATATGGCTGTGATTAAACTTTCTAACTTATCAGTGGGAGTGCTACACACTGGGTGGCCTATCTACCACAATAGGAGTAGTTTCTGGCACAGAAAAAAATGTAGTTTATTATTCAGCAACAATTGCTAGTTTGTTTTAAAGTTATGATGTTGTAGCAATACTGAGACTGAAGCAATATATAAAAGTACTACTTACTGATAGTTCCACAGTTAAGCAAAGTAGGTTAGTGATAACAATTACAACTGTACAAATGCATCAACTGCCCTCAAATTACTTGGATTGTTTACCTTGTATGATAAAGAATATCTAAAAGAATAAAAAGTAATTCTAGATAATGAAAGTAGCTAAGGATCTGGGCCTCTGATATTATACATATAGTAACTAGTCAATGAATGCAGCACAATGCAAAAAGTACAGTTGTGTACACTTACCATAAATGTAGATGTTCGGGTGTATTCACTGTTGCAGTCATCACATATGGGTTATCTGCTTGCAGTACCCTCAGTCGGCCTGATTATCAAAGTCTTGGGTCCTGCGTCGGTTGCTGTCTCATCTTCCATGACGTCAGGTAGTCAGGGGTAAAAAGCAGGCAGCCAATGCCATTACATCAGTTTTTTTCTTGCCCCAGATGTCAGGTGCCCCCATAATGGGAAGCAATTATATATGCAAGGTTACATCTCCAACAAAAAAGCAAATACACCAAAAAGCTTGAAGCATAGTAAACAAGAATAGAGGTATAGCCAAAAGAAGTCAGGGGGCTGGAGGGAGGGTAACCAGGACTGCAACAGTGAATACACTCGAACATCTACATTTATGGTAAGTGTACATAACTGTATTATGTTCTTCGTGTTTCACTGTTGCAGTCATCACATTTGGGTAGATTCCCAAAGCTCAGGATGGGAGGAGGAAATTAGATAGCATTAGGACCAGCTGTAAGGCCCTGCAAGACTGCAGTGGAAAAGCCAGCTCTGGATTTAGAGAAAAATGGCAAATGATAATGCTTGGTGAAGGTATGTACAGAACTCCAGGTAGCAGCTTCTAAGATGTCTCTGGTAGGGACACCTCTGATGAAAGCTGTAGAGGTAGATGCAGCCCTGGTTAAATGTGGTCTTATCCCCTGAGAGGTAGGTTTTCTATGGTGCTTACAGCAGAAATGAATGCAATGGCCTATCCATTTAGAAATGGTTTGCTTTGAAATGGCCTTCCCCTCTGCCCCTGAGGCAAATGCAACCAGTAGCTATTCAGATTTCCTGAGAGGGTTAGTCCTGTCCAAGTAAAATCTAAGTTGTCTGCGCACATCCAAGGAGTGCAGTATTTGTTCCCCTTTGTTCTGTGGATTAGAAAAGAAGGTTGGCAAATAAATGGACTGATTAAGAGCCACTGGATACCACCTTGGGCAAGAAGGAGGGATTTGTCCTGAGGGACACCCTCTCTGCATGAAAGATGATGAAAGACTCCACTGCCATAAGGGCCAGACACCCTTCTTGCTGAAGTGATGGCCAAAAGGAAGGCTGTTTTCCAAGAAAGGAATTTCAACTCTGCATTTGCAGCTGGCTCAAAGGGAGGTAGAGTGAGTTTTTCCAGTAGAAATTTAAGGTCCCAGGCTGGAGTAGGGGCTCTCCTGGGTGGTCTAAGTTTTTGGCCCCTCTGAGGAACTGTTCCAGCAGTGGATGAGAGAAGAGGGGTGGTTCTGTGTTGTAATAGCTGAAATGGCTGAGGCATGAATTTTGAAGGAGGAAAAGGAAAGGCCCTTGTGAAGCATCTCAGTTAAGTATTGAAGAATCTGAGGTAAATTGGGCACTGCTGTGCCCGTCCACTGAGTTTGGTTCCAGGAACAGAATCTTTTCCATTTTTCAGCATAAGATTTTCTAGTACTAGGCCTCCTTGCCTCCAGAATGACATCCAACACTTGCTCACTGAGGGATGGTAAAGGAGAGATCAGGTAATTAGCCAGGCTGCCAGGTACAGGGTTTAAAGCTGAGGGTGCAGAATCTGTCCCTCCTGCTGGGACAGCAGGGCAGGGGTCTGAGGCAGGTGCCATAGTGCCAGCAGTGACACACTGCGCAAAAGGGGGTACCAGTGTTGGTGGGGCCAGTCTGGTGCAATCAGTATCATCCTTGGTTTGTCCTGTTTATTCTTTAGTAGTACCTTAGAGAGGAGAGGCAGAGGTGGAAAGGCATAAACTGATAGGTTTTTCCAGGTGAAGGACAGGATATCCACTTTCCAAGCTTATTTATGGGGAGTCCTTGTGCAGAATTTGTCCAATTGGTAGTTCTGGGGGGAGGCAAACAGGTCTATCTCTGGGCTCCCCAAATGTTTATCAACATGTTGAATATCTTTGGTTCCAGTTTCCACTTGTGTGGGTCCATGAGATTTCTGCTTAGTTTGTCTGCCAGTGTATTTAGCTTTCTTGGCAGGAATTGAGCCTGTAGGTGCACTTGGCAGCTCAAGGCTGTGTTCCACAGAGCCATGGCTAGTCTGCAGAGAGGGTATGAGTGGGTTCCCCCCTGCTTGTTTATGATCCACATAACAGTGGTGTTGTTGGTCTTTACCATTAATTGTCCTGGAAGAATGTGGTCCTTGAAGGCTGTCAGAGCATTCTGTACAGCTAACATTTCTTTTTGATTGATATGCAGGTGCATTTGTCTTGGGTTCCATTTGCCTTGAATGCACTTCCCTGCCAAGTGAGCCCCCCATGCATAGTCTGATTCATCTGCTGTTAGGGTTTGGGTGGCTGGGGGTAGAGTGAATGGCAGTCCCTTGTTTTGGTGGCAGGCCTCTGTCCACCCAAAGGAACTCTATCTGTAGGCAAGGTATGATAGGAATCATTGCTTCTAGATCCTGAGAATGTTGACACCATAGGCTTTTTAGATACCACTGTAGTTTCCTCATATGCAGTCTTGCATATGGAATTAGGAGAATGCAGGAGGCCATGAACCTTAAGGCTTGCAGTATTTTCCTTGCAGATAGCTGGATCTTTGTGGTCAGTAGTTTGAAGTAAGTTGTCAAATGAATTTGTTTCTCTGGCGTGAGGAAAGCCATTTGGGAAGTTGTGTTCAAGCTTGTTCCCAGGAATACAATTTGTTGGCAGGGTACAAGATGTGATTTCTTTTCGTTTATGGTGTACTCCAGAGAAGTTAGCAATTTTTGTACAGACACCAGATGATTCGATAGTATGTCCTGGCTTTCTGCCTGAATTAAACAATTGTCCAGGTATGGGTATATTTGAATATTTCTTTGCCTGCAAAATGCAATGACAGGAGCTAGGCACTTTGTGAATACACTGGGCACAGTAGATAAGCCAAAGGGCAGTGCAGAGAACTGATACTGCATGTAGCCTGCTTTGAAGCGTAGGTATCTTCTGCAAGATTCCCTGATTGGGATGTGCAGGTAGGCTTCCTTTAAATCCAGTGTTGCCAACCAGGCATCCTTGCCTAGCATAGGAAGCAACTGGTGAAGATTTAGCATCTTGAATTTTGGGATCACCAAAATGTGTTTAGGATAGACAGGTCCAGGATAGAACGCCAAGAGTTGTCTTTTCTGGGCACCAGGAAAAGTCTTGAGTAGAAACCTTGTCCCCTTTCCTCTTCTGGGACAGTTTGAATAGCCCTGATACTTAAGAGAGAGAGAACTTGCTTTTGAGCCTCTGCCCACTGAATTGGGGGTAGATCCGGCCAACCAAGTGGAATCTGTATCCTTGGGAAACTATATTTAAAACCATTTGTCCTGGGTAATGAGTTCCCAATTTTTTGCCTGCAGGGCAATTTTCCCCCCTAAAGCTGCAGTCAGTTGTGCAGGGCTTGGAAGTTTTAAAGTTAAGTCATTGAGACAGTTTACCATAGTGGGGAGTCTTACTAATCCCTGCTTTGGAAGTGGGAGTCCCCCACTGCTTAGTCCTGTGAGTACCTTGGGACTGAAGTCTGGGTGTTCTGCTGGTTCTGGATTTGGACTGAGAAGGCCTGGAAGAGGCAGGAAAGGAACAAGGGCTAATGCCTACTAAATCTGGGAGGCTGTACTTGCAGGAAATCTTTAACAGTTTGCACAGATTTAGCTTTTTCCTCCATTTCCAACTTGTTCAGCAGAATGCATTAAATCCAGTAAATCTTTATTTTCAGCACAGTCAGGAATCAACATAAATTTCTGTTTAAGCAATCCAATAATATGCTGTTGATACTTTAACATATGAAACTGGCAGTTTAAGTTTCTAATGGCCAAGGTTGCAGAAGTGTATATCTTTTTACCCCATCTATCCAGTGCCCTGGAATCTCTATCAGAGGGGGAAGGATTTGGGGCAGTAGTAGCCTTAATGCCCTTGGGTCCCTGTGAAATGGTCTCAGGATCCAGAGTAGGATTTTTAAAGAGGAATTTGTGAGAGTCAGGGACCCTGTAATATTTATCTTGTTTTCTGGGAGCAGGAGGTAAAGAGTCAGGGGCCAAGCTAGATTCCGAAAAGGCATCATCAACAATGTCCAGTACAGGGGGGTGGGGTAGCTAAAGGCCTGTGTTGGAGCAGGAGTAAGAAATCCCTAAGCCTCTTTTTAGAGTCAGAGTAATCCTGACTTTCCCAGTAAAAATGCTCCCTAAGAGTATGCAAGGTTTCACCAAAAGAGAAATCCTCTGGAGGGGAAGCAGAGGGAATGAAGTCCTCTGCATCAGAATCCTCAAAGGTAGATAAGGGTAAATCCTGGTCATCAGAGGAAACAGAAATTTTATAATCCTGATCAGAAGAATCATACGCAAATTCAGACCTAGGTCTCTTAGAGGGGGAAAGTTGGCTTCCCCTTATTAAAGTAATAAGGTCTTCAGCCATTCTTATCATTTGTTTTTTAGGCATAGAGGCCTGACCATGCGGTCTGGGCATCGGTTTTCTAGGCATGGATCCAGTTTTAGGCCTTGAAGAAGAAGATGGCGTCAGTTTAATATGCAAGTCAGTAGGCCTGAATACACTCTCAGAAGCCGGTGCCTGCACAGCGGCTCCGGACCCATCCAAGGTAGAGACATCCGCAGGTTCCACAGCTGAAGCATCTTGCGGCATACCGGAGTCCGAATGGGTCTCAGTAGAGGCCTGCGAATCTCAAGTAGTGGGTATCAGGGGCTGCAAAAGCGCCTCACTGAGCGAACTGGCGACTAACTTAGGAGAAGCGTCGTCGGCAGCTTTGGAACTATGCGGTCTTTCTCTGTCTTTATCTTTGCCTTTTTTTCAGAATGTCAGTAGTTGGGTGGCTTACCGAAGCCATATCTGGGTAATTGAGTACCAAAATATTTAGAAGCATAAATATACCGACGACGGATATTTTGTTGCTTAAATTCATAGTTTCATAGTATAGTACTAGGCTATCTGCCCTGGGGCATTTGTAAGCCTAGCCATAGTGATGTGGCTTTTGCCACCCCATGAAATGGTACAAAAAATGTACAGAATAAATTTAGAATACTGTGCCTCTGTCTAGTAGTGACACAATGAAGGTCCCCTTATATAATAGAATCAGTTTACTGTGCCCCTGTCTAGCAGTGACACAGATGGGACCCCTGGGGTAAACTTACGATCTCCCATCCACTCATCAAGATTTCTCTTGAAGAGAGTCAGTGAGGGGCTCTGCCTAATACGAACTGGGATCTTGTTCCAAAGCATGGGAAGCCTCTGGGTTATGAATATATCCCACCAGCATGTCCTATTCATACTTGTGCCGAGGTTTAAGTCTTTAGCTCTCGTGGTCCTGATGGATTTGGATTTTTTGAGGTGGAGAATGTCCATGTATTTCCATCAGATCCTGATTGGACATGGCCTTGTACGTCAGGCAGAGATCACCTCTGAGCAGGCAGTATGCTACTGAATAGAGCTGAAGTTTCTTTAGTCTGGCAGAATAAGACATATAACATGAACCACTGACAAGAGACTAGAACGGCACAACAAGAAATTTAATGATATGTTAAGCGCTTTTCGTTTGATACATAAAACAAACTTCATCAGACAAAGTAACAAAATATGGGCAGTCTTATATAATGAATCAATTAGTCAATCATTTCATCAAATGCACAAATTAAATAGGATAATTTGAAGACTGAAAAAACTTTTTTTAAAAACATTTTAAAGAAATAAGCACCATTACAAAAACTCCACACTCCCTCTATTAAAATAAGCCATTAAGGACAATATAGCCTAAATTATACTACTAATAATAAACCTAAATACAGTATAATAATTATAAAGACATTAAACAATATCACACATATAAAATATAAAAAATATAATCATAAATATTAAATATAAAGGCATTCAATACATAAATTAATGAAAGATTTTTATGTATGCATATGTATAAGTATTTAAACACATATTTATATACATATATTTATTATATATATATATATATATATATATATATATATATGTATGTATAAACACACTTATGATGAAGTAATACAAAAAATAAAAATAAAATTAGAAAAAAAGCATCCAAAACAAAATACAAATTATCTTGTCATACTTTTTATTTTTAAAATACTACTTATAGAACAACCCTCGTTTAAACCAGGTGAGTTGTATGCATTCAACCTAATTTGCCATATGAGCTCGAGTTCTTCTAATCTAAGTGGGAATGGGCCACCTCGGGGGTTGTGGGGAACTTGATCTATCACCATAAACTTAAAGCTATGGTTAGAGAATTGAACTATGTGTTTAGCTAAAGCATTATCAAGTTTGTGTTTTTTGATAGCATAAACATGTTCATATATACGATCACGAAGCCTTCTTTCTGTTTTACCAACATAGAAGGCTGGGCAAGACTGGCATTGAGCTAAATAGACTACCATTTTAGAGTTGCAATTAACTCGCAACTTCAGATGGTATTGTAAGTTATGAATGCAAAATCTATTAGATTCAATGATGTAAGAACAGTAATTACAGGCCTGGCATTTATACATACCTACTGTTTTTACAGGAGTTCTTAACTGATGATCATAATAAGCTTTAAGACTTTTACCTCTTTTATAAGTCACCGAAAGACGATCACCTACACATAAAAAAACCCCTTTATCGTTCTTAAAAATTTCCCAGTTTTTTAACAAAATCTGGAAGAAATCTCTGCTATTGAGATTATAAGTCGTAATAAAGGTAGAAACTACAGTGTTTCTTATTGATGGGGGGTTAGGTGGTTCAGGTGACATATAAAGAGGTAGATCTACACTATTAGACATATTGAATGGATTATTCAAGATGGGTTTATAAAAATGACTCAGACGTTTAACTGTTACCTCATCAATGATGTCATCAACCATATAGTCAGGGTAGCCACGATGGACAAACATCCCTCTAATGAAAAGACATTCAGCATGAAAGTCATTTTCTTGGGTGATAATGCGGGCAGCCCTGACAAGTTGGCCCTTAATAATAGCCCGTTTTTGGTGTAATGGGTGGCAGCTAGAGAAATGTAACAATGAATTGCAATAAGTATTCTTTCTAAAGATGGAGGCTGTGAGTTTTTGGACGGTATAATCTTTAGAAAGAAGAACATCAAGATAGGAAATGGAATCTGTATTGAAGGTGTGTGTGAACTTCAGAAAGTTAGTGGTAGAATTGAAATATTCAACAACCAAATCACTAAGTGAACTGTCACCATCCAGTAAGATGAAAATATCGTCCAAATAACGAGTATAGAATATTAAATGGTCATTAAACAAATTGTTATTGATAACAAACAAATGTTCCCAATGAGCCATAACCATATTGGCTACACTTGCCCCACAGGGGGAGCCCATGGCCACACCAACTCTTTGAAGGTAAAAGTTCCCATCAAACATAAAAAAGTTGTTATCTAGGATTAAATCAAGTAGTTCTTGAACTGAATTCAAATCATTTTTAGTATAGCCTTGAAGTTTTAACGTTTCACCAACCCATTCTAGAGCTATGTTGTGTGGAATACATGTGTAGAGGTCTTTTACGTCAATTGTTAGAAAATTATATCTAGGATTGAATTCTAGTTGGTTTATTTGATTTAAAAACATCCATGAATCTTTACAGATTTGTTTTAAGTTGACCAAATATTTTTGTAAAATAGCATCAACCACCTTGGCACATGGGTACGTAGGAGACCCTCTACCATCGACTAAAGGACGCATAGGGGGGTATTAAGATCTTTATGAATCTTAGGGATACCAAATAAACAAGGAAATTTCGGGAAAGAAGTAGACATATAGTTGTAAATACTTTGTGTTATTCTGCCCTCAATGAACATATCTTCAATAACATCCCTGATAGTTTGGTAAGCCTTGTTAATTTCTGATAATGAACTCATAATGTAGGATGGTGAATTTAGAAGTTGAAACATTCTATCATTATAGTCAACTTTATCAAAAATAACTACGTCACCCCCTTTATCTGGTTTACACACTCTGATGTCATTCTGTTTTAAGAATTCCAGGCATTCCCTTTCTTTTAAAGCTTTGTTATCATGAAGTCCTTTAAACTGCCATGACCGGGCATTATTGCATATATCAAGTTCACAAACAAGTTCAAAAATTTGTAAAAGGGGATGTAATGGGGGATTGTAAGTACTGGAAATCCTAAAATTATTAATGTCAACAGGAACCATATTTCCCATCATTAAATTAAGATTAAGTTTTCTAGTGAATAGTTTTAAATCAATTATTGTTCTAACAACATCAAGTTTCAAAGGTGGCACATACGTATGCCCTTTAGAAAGTAATTCAATCAAATCTAACGATATGTCAACTGACGAAAAATTATACACTATAAAATCACCACTGGAGTTATTAAGTATAATAGGCCTATTAGCTATTAAGGATGGAACATCCTCAGCTGGCAAAGGGTGACCAATATCATCAACTAAGTCAGTCAACAAATCAGCATTGTCTGTAACAACAGATGTATTAAATTCATGTGGGACAATAACCTGAGGTACAACGACAAAATTATCTAATACATAAGGACCAAGACTAACATCGCAACTTAATTGAACTTCTGCTTCTTCTTCTGATTGAAGTGTCCTGTTTGTTGTTTTTGTCTTGCTCCTAAAAAATTAGGGTCATTAGATCTTAAATTATAATGCCCAGAGTTGTTGCTGTATTGTAATGAGTCATTCCTACCAGCAATGGATTGAGTAGACTCATCTACGGTGGTAGTCTCAGAAGATATGTTGTCAACCACATGATTATTAACTTTGGTAGGTACATACCAAATGGGGCATTGTACTCAATCATGGGTCTGATGAGGGAGGAGTATAGGGGTACAATGACATCCTTGGATCTGGATGTGAATCCCTTCATGATGAGGTGTGCAAGGTAGAATGTTTTTCTAACCACTTTGGCAACATGGGTGTCAAATGAGAGGTCGCTGTCGACTTGGATCCCTAGGTCTCTGATTACTTTTTCCATACTCAGTGGGTTGCTGTCTATGTGATAATTTGTGGGTACTTTGTTTTTCCCAAAGGGGATGACTATACACTTTTTGGCATTTAGTTTAAGGCACAAAACCAACAGTAAGGTATGTCATGGTCAGGGCCAAGGCAACGAATACAGTACGAATGAAAATCTTTATGAGTTATTTGCTTTCCACAAGAAATACAATTACTGACTTTTACTGACATTGGTTTAGAGCAAGAAAAAGTTTCCCCAACAGGGTACTTAGCTTAGTTGAAGACTTCGGTTTGAAACTCAAAAATGAAAATTTCAGGAGTCGGCCGACCGGCACTTGCGAACTGCTTCTGCTTCGGGCACCGCACGGCAAGAAAGACTGATGTAATGGCGTCAGCTGCATGCTTTATACCCCTGACTACCTAATGTCATGGAAGATGAGACAGCAACCGACGCAGGACCCAAGACTTTGATAATCAGGCCGACTGAGGGCTACTGCAAGCAGATAACCTAAATGTGATGACTGCAACAGTGAAACACGAAGAACATCTATCCTTTCAGGAAGTAAAAGAATATTTGCTCTCACTAAAACATTAAGCTCATGTTTTGAAAGGGTAGGGCTGCAGCCAATCAATCAGTAAAATAGGGAAACAAACATTTACACAAGAAGTGTTTCTTTTACCTTTATAAAGATGACTGAGAGCACTTAAATTAAATAAAACTGAGTGTCTCCTTGGAATCCTAAAACTTACACAAAGAAGGCAAAAATATATCAAAATAAGCTTCCCTTTGTAAAATAAGCAGAGGACAACAGTTCTTTAGAACTGCTCTGTTGTTGATAATTACTGAACCAACATATGACAAATCTGCACATTACTAATGGTATCTTACTTGCTAAAAGTTTGGAACATTTTTTTGACTAGCTTTATTTGCCAGAAACACTGTTTTGCATTTAAAACTGAAAAAAAAAATGCATTTGGCATTCCTGAGACCTTATACTACAAATTAATTAAGGTTCCTAGCATGAGCTGTATGGATGGCATGAGAAAAGCCCCTCTCCTGCATTATACCTATTTCTTTTTCAGAAACATAATAGCCACCATGAGGTAAAACATTATCTGCTAATTTGTATGTTTTAATCCCAGTGACTACAGCAGTGTGCAGACCATGGCTGATATGTACATCACTGTAGTAACATGCTGCTTGTGTAGGCATTGGCATTCCCCCCAGTAACTCTCTCTGTCTCACACATACACCAACACACACACACACACACACACACACACACACACACTACAGTTATTGTGCCTCTCCCTACCCTATCTACCCTCCTTTGGTTCCACACACATCATAATACTTTAGTGTCAGTATGGCATGTATGTCTTCAGCCCTAGTGGTCTAGTGTACCCCCCACTCTCAAATCTCTGTTACAATGTCAATGACATTACTGCACTTTAAAGAGTCATCCCTGATGGTCTAGTGGTTCCCCCACTCCCTAATTCCAGTTACAGAGTCATTGCCATTAGGGGACTTTGCAAAGTAAACCTTGGTATCTGGTGATTTCCCAGTCCCCCAATCCCCATGCTACCGCTAGTGCCATAATGGCATTTTAAAATGTATTCCTTGGTGTCCGGTAGTTTCCTTACCGCCAATCCCCATACTACCATTGATGCCATTATGGCACTTTAGAATATAATCCCTAATTTCTGAAGGTTTACCTCCCCAATCCTTGTTGTGCCGCCTGTACCTTAAGGCATTTTAAGGAATATTCACTGGTGTTTAGTGTATCCCCCATCCCTGATCCCTGTAGTAACACTGACACTGGTACAACAGTAAATCATTAGTGTCTAGTGTATCCCTCAATTCTCAATCCGCATTTTGCTTTTTGTATCATTATGGCACTTTAAAATAAGCTCTGGTGTATATTGGTTCTCCACCACCTTGCTCGTGTTCAAAGGTTACTACCATGACATGGTGGGAATGGCCATGCTGATCTACATGAGTGAGTGATTTCTTGAAATGCTCAGCTATGAATATGCCTTCCTGGAGGTTGTTCTGGGGAGACAGCACATGGTTAATTATCATATACCTCTCCTTGCAGTACCTCATTAGCATTCAGAACGGCCACAGGGCCAGCCCTTTGAGGTGCTGCATGTCTTTATGTTGGAGGACTGTGCAACACTCTTTTGCTGAATCATCAAAAGGTATCACAACGTGCACATCTCAGTGTACATGTCACAGTATCTTCATGAATTCAGACCAACATTTCCTCAAAACAGTGACCATATTATCCACACATTTAGTTGGCTTTAGTAGTTCATTTATGCCACCTCTCTATGCATTATATACATTTAATTCCCATTTATCTTTATTTATGAGTGATACTGGAACTTTCTGAGAACAGAAATCAATGGAACTGCAACAAGAGTTTTCTGTGTAACATTTTCCTAGCAAGCCATAAACAAATCAGCACAGTCATGCATTATGACGCTGTTGTAGTGTTGCACAGTACCTGAAATTTCCCTGTGACAATGTGAACGATTTAGAACAATGTGAATGATTTAGAACATGCACAGTCTTTATTTGCTCACAATACCTCTTCTCATTTTTTTATTTTCTTCAATAAGTACCGTCTCTCTCATCTATTTTCTATACCCTTACTTGCAGTTATCTAAAATCTCCTTTCTCTATTACTGTATTGACTTAGTTCATAGAACAGCTTCTGCTACTTTATGAATATAATGTTCTATGTAGCTCTTATTATTCCCTTAAGGACCTGCATCCAAAATCCTGCTCTCTTTACTTCTCAAGGTCGCCTGTTTCATCACAATCCCTTTCTACTGTGATTTATAACCTTCTGCTCATGTTTATCTGTGTATCACTGAAGTTAGCCCTTCAAATCAGAAAATCTTAAACCACCCTTTTATATGGGGAGAATCAAATTATTTCACTTAACTCTTGCCCAGTTTCCTTCCCAAATAAATTCCCCCAATCCATATAACTACCATTCGGAGCTTCTCCTTTAGTTGATAAAAATAAGCTGGACATCTTTACTTCTCTTAACAGCCTCCCATTTGTTTCATCCTTTTTATGTCACTAATTATTCCCTTAATAGACAATTGTGCAGCTTACCAAATTCACAGACGCTGGCTCTGTTCTTCAGCTCAATAATGTATCCATCCTTCTCTATGTAGGACCTTGTGATCTTATAAAGAACAAAGGTCTGATAAAAAAATAACTTATTTCTAAGCTATCAAGAATTACTTAAGTTTTGTCTAAGTGCTGGTTTTTATCTTTCTCCTCATCAAGTAAAGCAAAGGACTTAAATACTTTCATGGCTTCCTCTCTATCAACGTGCATGAATGTTGTACACTGAATCTATTAAAACTTTTCAACTAATCCATTTGTAGTGAGGAAGAAATCAAATTTCTAGATCAAAAGTTTGCTTTCAAAAAGTTTTTTTTTTGTGTGGCACAAGTAGTCTATGGTGAGATGAGCCATAATTCCACAAAGAATTATAACTGTATATCTCCAAGCACATTAACTGTTGAAAGCAAATATAGTCCCCAATTCAGCAGATACATTTTGTCAGTTCTGTCAGATATTTTCTTTCAGCTGACACCATGTCACATCATGAAGCTTAGTAAAGAAAACAAAGGAACAGTATTCCTGGTCAAAATTACATGAGGACAGTTTTGCAACTAAATTTTCTGGAACTTCAGTGCACCACTCAACATGATAATCATTTCAGATAGTTCATTAATATTTAAAGGTACATAACACTAATCTAACACAACTATCTACATGTGGACTGTACGGGCTCTGTTCCTTTACCCCCATAAATTTAATGCTTGATTTTAGTGTTTTTCCTTCTAACAAATTCAGTTCCATTTGCATAAAACAACATTTACAAAAGTCCAAGACTTGTCTAGATCAACAAATATAAAAGATGTCACTAACAAAGTATTGACCTGTACCTATGAAGCTATACTTAGTGATGTGCCTATCAGGTTGTAATTATTACCTTAAAACAAGGAACTGGATTGGTAATAAATTTATGAAGGTCAGAGTTGTACATGACAGAATGGATTTTTCTGAACATCTGTATCTTAGAGAGACACTTTACTTTCACAGATTAAACTACCACTTTCAGTAAAAAAATAATACAAAAATCACTTCATTATCAGAATCAATAGTGAAACAGCCAAGTTCCTTACCTTGGAGTGCAAGAACTTGTGGTCATAAACACTTAAAGGCTTCTCATCCAGCAAGATTTCTCCAGACTGAGGTTCATAGAATCGTTCCAGTAGAGAAACACAGGTTGATTTTCCACCCCCCGAAGGACCTACCAGTGCTGTTACCTCCCCAGACTTTAGTTCAAAGGACACATTCTGAAAAGATAAATAGGTATATTATTTTGACCATAGGTACTTTAGGCATACAGGTGTATCAAGCCAAACATCGATCTTATAATCATACAAGACAAGTATACTGCTTGTATTTAAAAAGAAGGTACACATTTGCTGCTCATATCATTAAGCCGCGCTTTGTTAATATTTGTTAATAAACTTTGCTAACAGAAAAATATTACTCTTAAAGCTGAGAGTTACTTCACTGACTAAGAACAGCCAGTAGGGATGCCACCTTTTCAAACGTCCAAAGTGGGACATTTGTGGTACAAACGTCAGATTTTGCAGGCCGAAACATACTCATGGCCAGTACAAAGGACAGAACTTCACTTTTTTGCCTAAATAAAAGCTTATCTTGTAGCATTTTAGATGCTTATTCTGTTTCTTATAACATTTTGGTGTTTCAGGTATGACCGTGGTGGTGCAGCAGTTAGCATTGTCGCCTGAGAGCAAGAGGTTCTCTGTTTCGATTCTCGGCTGGAGCGCCTTCTGTGTGCAGTCTGCATGTCCTCCCCGCGGTCGTGTGACGCTAAAGACATGCAGGTAGGTGCGAGCGTGAATGGGCGTGCCTTCTTTGAAGGTTGGGCATTGGGCTGGCAACTCGGCAGTGTAAAAATCCACTGCCAATCATAAACGGACCGGAGTTCCACTGTGGCGACCCCTAACCGGGAAAAGCCGAAAGACTTTAGATGCAGAATAACTGTTTTATGCAACTATTACATAAAATATAGGAAATAATTTAGTCCTAAAATCTCAGGACATTTGCCATTTTTACAATTTTTTTGCAGGACACAACTGCCCAAAGAGGGACTGTCCCTTGCAAAGTAGGACAGGTGGTAA
Source organism: Protopterus annectens (assembly GCF_019279795.1). Lineage (NCBI taxonomy): Eukaryota > Metazoa > Chordata > Ceratodontiformes > Protopteridae > Protopterus > Protopterus annectens. Next base: position 691,470,235 of record NC_056743.1, read on the forward strand.
CCCTAACAGTCAGTAGTATCTTAGAAGTGGACATTCCAGATGATTATTTATGGTGATTAATGACAAATATTGTCAATGTATTTACGTACCAATCTAAGTAACACCATCCACAGTCTGTCTACCCGATGCTTGTGATATTCTCAGCTATATAGCCATACTATAAACATCTAAATATAACCCACAAGTAAAATGGTAAAAACAATCAATGTGGTTGCAACTTTATCCTTGGTAGAAAAACGGGTAGTTATGTACTCACCATAGCGATCGATGTATGTGGTCCATCTCGCCTCACATTCTTTACTCACGGGTTCTCGGCTCCGACTCGGCCAACTTATTTCTCTAGCATGAAGTCTCTAATTGGCTGGGCTAACCCGGTATCCCAAGATGCACCTCGCCCTAGCCCCAGATCTTGTTTGCAGCCATTCCAGTCATACCCCATACACAACCACCACTGGAAGGAACTCCAGCCAGAAAGGAAAGAAAAAACAACTGACAGTGAAGGGTTCACAGAGGCAATTTTCCTCCAAATCCTTCAGGAAGGGGGCAGGTGGGGGGGTACTTAAGAATGTGAGGCGAGTGGACCGCACACATCGATTGTTATGGTGAGTACATAACTACCTGATGTTATGTGGTCCTATCTCGCCTACATTCTTTACTCACGGGACAGCGTCCCCAGCACCTCTATCCTGGGAGGCTCATAGGAAAATACCCCTGAGAACCATTGAACCAAAGGAAGCCCGGCCCCTAGAGGCCACGTCCAGCTTGTAATGAGTAATAAAGGTGTGAGGAGAGGCCCAGGTGGCTGCAGCACAAACATCATCCAATGAAAGCCTGGCATGGTAAGCTATTGATGTAGACACTGCCCTGGTAGGGTGAGCTTTGATAGGAAAAGGTAAATTTCTGCCTGCTGACGAGTAGATAAAGGAAATACAATCTTTGATCCATTTAGAAATTGTGCTCTTGGAAACAGGACAGCCTGTTCTGTTTTCTGAGAAGGACACAAACAGTTGATCAGACTTCCTAACATGCTTAGTCCTGTGTAAATAGAATCTTAGTTGTCTGTGCACATCCAACTGATGGAATCTGAACTCTGCTTTGCTGGAAAAGTTTGGAAAGAACACTGGTAACTCAATAGATTGATGGAGATTAACAGTGGATGACACCTTAGGAAGGAATGACGGGTTAAGTCTCAGGGAAACTCTGTCCTTATGAAAGGTCAAATACGGAGGTTTAATGGACAAAGCTTGAAGCTCTGATACTCTTCTGGCCGATGTAATGGCTATTAGGAACGCCGTCTTCCAAGATAGAAATTTTAATTCACAGGTGGCAGCCGGTTCAAAGGGCGGTGAAGTGATGGCTTGTAGCACAAGGTTCAGATCCCATGGCATGACAGGTTCTGAAACAGGAGGGCGAAGTAACCAGGCGCCTTTCAAGAAGGCCTTACAGAGTTTATGGCCCATAAGAGAAGGCTCGTTAGATGTATGAAAATTGGAAATTGCAGCCAGCTGCACCTTAATGGTAGCCGGCGTGGAGCCCTTTCGGAAGAGCATGGCTAAAAAAATCTAAGACCGACGGAACTGGGGCTGTGAAGGGGTCCAAACCTTGGGCCTGAGCCAAAATGAAAAATCTCTTCCATTTGCTGGAATAAATCCTTCTGGTGGAAGACTTATGAGATGAAGACAAGATGTGTACTACCTCAGGTGAAAAAGAATGTCATCTAACTAGTGATGGAAGTGGAGCAGCCAGGCTGTCAACCTGAGGGTTTGCAGGGAGGGATGGATCTGTCCTGACATGTGAGTCAGTAGGTCTGGCACTGGGTCCGGAGTCCAAGGACCGTCCACTGCGTACTGCTGAAGAAAAGGGAACCATACTTGTCGAGGCCAGTGTGGAGCAATTAGAATCATCCTGCTTCCCAAGGATATGGCTTTCTGAATCACTCTTGGTAACAGAGGAAAAGGAGGGAAAGTATAGACCAGACCGGGAGGCCAATCGTGGACCACAGCATCCCTGGGTGACTCCCCCTGTGGGGGGATCAGTGTGAAGTACTTGCTGTATTTGGCATTGATGGGACTGGCGAAGAGATCGCAGCAAGGCTGACCCCACCTGTTGAAAATTTGAACCGCCACTCGGTTGTTCAGGGACCACTCGTAAGGCATCAGAATAGCTCTGCTCAGCCTGTCTGCTAACACATTGGTCTTTCCCGGAATGTGCGTTGCCACTAAAAACCGTTGGGAAGATACTGCCCAATGCCACACTCGCATGGCCTCTCTGCAGAGGGGATAAGACTTGGTTCCCCCCTGCTTGTTCAGGTACCACACCACGGACATGCTGTCTGAGTGAATTGCAATCGTTCCCAGAGGAAGAGAGCTTTGGAGTGCTCGCAACGCTAGAAACACCGCTCTCATTTCCAGAACATTGATGTGCAGGTGTACCTCGTGATCTTACCACGTGCCTTGGACCGTCCTGCCAAGATAATGCCCCCCCACCCCATCTGGGAGGCATCCGTGGTCACCGTGGCCACTGGAGACATAGGAATCAAACTCCTCCCTTTGTCCAGATTGGTGGAACATAGCCACCAGCGGAGGTCCTGTTTACACCATTCCATGAGAAGTATCAAGTGGGAATGAGGAAGTTTCTGAAAGAACCAGGGGCCCTCAGAAAGTTGGGGACCGCTCATGGGGGTATCCTCAGACCTTCGGGCTCCACCATCCACAGATAGGGGGGCGTCAGAGGCTCTAGCCGGGGTGTAGGGGGACGGAGTGACCGATCCAGGTGATGTAACTGATGATCTGGCCAGTGCACTCCTCTTGGCCTCGAAGGCAGGTCCCCCCGAATCCGAGGGCTGACCCGTCTCCAAGACCACGACCGGAGTCAGGGTTCCCCGAGCCGACGCACCGAGAGGGAGGCTCGGGGCCGACAAGAGTCCCGAGGTATCCCCCAGGGTCCGACTGAGGAAACCCGAGTACCGAAACCAGAGGATGGAACCGATATGGTTGGAGCCGACGTCTGCTCCGATAAACTCACAAGGGGTATCGGAGCCGACATGAGAACATCACTCGGCACGGAGCACTCCGGCTCTGACGACACAGGGGTGCTCGGAGGAGGAATCATCGGTACAAGAATAGGGACTGGCTCCGGAGCCGACTGGGTCGGAGCCGAGAACAATTTTGCTAACACCGGCGACTGCAGGAGCCTCTGGACCACCGTATCCACATCCATATCAGACAGCCTAGAGGATTTGGAGGAAATAGAAGGAGATTGGGATCTCCTACCTGGAGACTCATGCCTAATGCTGGGTGACCGGCTCCGAATAGGCTCCAATAATATCGGGGCCGAGGTTGACTCCAGCACAACAGATACCTCCTGCGGCCCCATGGACAATGGAGCCGAGGAGGCAGTATCCACTTTCGAGACCTTCTCCGGAGGCTCTGAGGAGACAGATGAAGCCGGAGATCTTTTCTTGGCTTTGGAAGCCTTAGATTTTGTACTAGAAGAAGAATAGTCTAAGGACTCCTCAAAAGAAGGCTTAACCAGGCCCTTCAAAATAAGTTTATTTTTTCTTTTCTGCAGTACTCTCAGGGTGAAAGCATGGCAAACACTGCAGGACTCTTGCAGGTGAATAGCACCAAGACAATAAACGCAGATGGAATGCCCATCTGTAATGGACATTTTGTAGCCACATTTTGAACATTTTTTTAAACCTGGAGGGTTTATGCTCTTTCTGCTCTTTAGACATTGTGAATCACAACACCCACTCAACCGACAGCGACAGACACAAGAGGAAGGTGGGAAAAACCAAGCACTACTAACGGCCAAAGAAACTCTAATTTAAATGTTTCTTTGGTGCAGCAAGGAAATCTAACTACCGACAAGAACAAAAAAACAAAACACAAGTTTACCCAAAAAAACAAACACAGGAGAGGACTAGGTCCTCTAATTTAAACGGGCCTAACCTGCCAAAACAGAGGGATACCACAAAACATACCACTCGCTAACACTCACAATGCAAACTTGCCAAATATGAAAAACTAGCTATTAAAATAGCTTTTACAAGACAACAAACTGCTCAAAGACTTATGAAAAGTTTTGAAAAGGGTACTTAGCCACAGCCAAACGAGACCACATCCTAACTCTACGAGCGGCAAACAAGATCTGGGGCTAGGGTGAGGTGCATCTTGGGATACCGGGTTAGCCCAGCCAATTAGAGACTTTGTGCTAGAGAAATAAGTTGGCCGAGTCGGAGCCGATTCTTGGCTTCAAACCCGTGAGTAAGAATATAGGCGAGATAGGACCATATAACATCAATAATTTCTTTAGAAAAAGATTCCAATGTAGCTGTAATTCCCAGAAAAACTACCAGGTGTTTAGCTTGATCAATTAAGTATTCTAGTCAGTGGTTCTTTTTGCTATATAGTTAGACTTTTCTTGTCTCTTTAAATAATATCTCATCCCAACCCTTTAATATTCTACCTCATGGCCTTAAATTTCTGCACTATGCTATGTTGCAGATTTCACACTCCTAAAGGTCATGTTAAGGCATCAGCTTCCAAGCTGCTTACCTCATACCAAATTTTCAAAGGTAATCCAATGCATTTAACAGGTGGCTTCACAAAGATGCAGTGGCACTATAATGTACATTCATAGAATAACTACACCACTCTAAGCACCTCACAGTTCCACTACAGTCTAAAGAACAGTTCCATTTTTTGCTTCATTAAGATTCACTGTTCCACACTAAATGTGTTTGCAATATTGTAATACATTAATTATTAAAATTTCTAAGAAAAAATCCAGGGTCAACTATAGTAAATTGTGGCATTTTATCAAAAAACACATCCAATCTACCATAATCACAAATTAAAATGGATAATCATTCTATGAGCTCCCTGGTTAAAGTTGTTGGCAAGTGATCCACGTTTCCCTCTTGTTTCACATTTTAATAACATAAATACACCTCCACATTGGTTAAACAGTATGATTACCTAGAGATACTTCAGGTGTAATTAACTGCTGGTAAGACAGGGTCTATATTAGAACATCGAATAGTTAACAGTTCAAATCACTACAGGTCGACCTTTAGTGATTGAACTGTTAAAACATTGAATGTTCAAAAAAATTAAAATAAAAACAACAACAACAAAAAAAAAACTAAATGGTGTAGGCTGGGGGGCAAGCCCCCTGCAACCCCCACTATTTAAATATATCAACTCCGAGACCACACTACATTGAAGTCAATGGAAATCTCCCCTTACGGAGATTTCCGTTTACTTGTTCAATGTTTGGCAGTTTTGCTTTTCTCGTGTCGACAATGTCAGCTTCAACGTTGTCGGCTTTCGAGAATGTAATAGAGACCCAGTAAGACACTTATTCAAGTCATTGCCACCTACAGGACACCCTCCATGAATCTGGGCACCCATTCTGCCTATTTGGATCTACTTGAGTCTATCAAGATACATCTGAACACCATGGTTTTAGGTGACTTTAACTACCCATCCCTCAACTGGGTAAATTACCCGTGCTGAAACTCACTTGCCCAAAGGTTCCTCAACTTCATTAACTCCAATGCCCTGGACCACCTGGTTCACATTCCCACACGGGATGCCAACATCCTGGATCTAGTGCTTGCCAATATGTGGGACCACTGTAGCACCCCCACTGTGAGTTCTTCCCTGGTGAGATCTGACCACAAATCAGTGTCATTTGAAGTAACTATCATACCAGCCCCCCCCCCCCGAGCAGCAACTAAACTAAAAAATTTCTCCAAAGCAGATTATAACCTCTTAAAATAGCTTCACTGCACCCCCCCCCCCCCCCAGATGGAACTGGCAACTACACCAAATTCTACATCAGTGCTTTATACAAACACTTGTATAAATGCACTGACTCGGCTGTACCTGACAGGACCAAAACAAGCTCCTCAAGGAAAAGCAAACTTACCTGGTGGACAACTGTCATTAACAGGCTTTAAATAAGAGGAAGAAATTGCTGTCTAAGAGTAAGAAGGAGTAATCCATAAACTGGAAACACTCCCTCCTCAACTTAAACAAGCAGTAAGACTTTTTGTGAACTCCTCCAAAGCAAACTATGAATCCAAATTAGCTTCCTCAACTACGGTCAACCATAAGGCATTCTTTTGTTACCTCCATAACCTAAAAGGAAAGGCCAAGATTTGTGCTGAACTGGTAGTTAATGATATCACATATACTGAGCCTGTGGACACACCTAACCTGTTAGCCAACAGGTTCTGTGAAAACTTCACTCCACTGTCCCCGCAACACGTACCCCATGACAGCCCTATCACCTGCTCCCTACCTTGTATCTCTAAAGAGCAGGTCATAAACGCCCTCTCTAAGGCCAAAAATGCAGCATCTACTGGACCTGATAACATCCCAGGCTGCATCCTACATGGACTCCAACAAGAATTATCAACACCATTGGGTACTCTTTTCAATCATAGTGTAAGCACCAACTTCATCCCAGCTAAATGGAAAACGGCCTCCATTTTCTCATTGCACAAAGATGATGCTTCCACTAGCCCCAGGAACTATAGGCATATTAGCCTGACTAGCCTTATCTGCAAGGACATGGAATGAATCATCATGGACCTTATTACACAACATTAGAACATACCAGGATCTGTAGTATTGTTGTTATAAGTTTCATTTGGGAAATTGTTTGTTTTTCTTTGTTTTGTGTAATATTGTATGAACAATTGGAAAACTAATAAAGATTTATTATTGAAAAAAAAAAAAGAACATACCAGGATCTATCATGCACTATTGCAAATAAACTAAAAATGTCAGCACAGGTGGAAAAACTTAGAAGATACACAGAAAAATATAAAGGAAAAGTACGAAATAAGCAATTTATTGATGACCCTAAAAAGTTTTACAGAGAATTGGGAAACAAGGTAAAAGGAATTGAAAGACCACCAAAAAAAAAAGAAGAAGAAACAGATGCATTTTGGAAAAGTATCTATGAAGACCCTGTGGAACACAACAAAGATGCTAAATTGATAAAAGAAGTAAAAGAAAGAATAAGAAGTTTAAAGGTACAGAATATGAAACTGGATGAAGTAACAGCCAGAGAGACTGGAACAGAGTTAAGAAAAGCCTCTAATTGGAAAACCTCAGGCCCAGATGCAGTATCTGACTTTTGGTTAAAAGTATTAACATCTCTGCACGAAGATTTAGCCATGAGTAAGAACTATTTATATGCGCACCCCAAACAGAAACCGTCCTGGCTAACAATAGGTAAAACAATGCTCCTACGTAAGAGCAAACCTGCAATCTACCCCAAAAATTATAGACCAATAACTTACCTTCCAATGGTGTATAAATTACACATGAGAATTGATGCCGACAGAGTTTATAGTCAGTTAGAAGAAAACTCAATTATGGCAGTAGAACAAAAGGACAATAAAAGAAAGTAATTTGTTGTTAAATAAAGTCATAGTGGAGAACTGTAAAAAGGGGAATAATCTAAGTATGGCACGGATTGACTACAAAAAAGCATTTGATAGTATCCCCAACTCAAAAATATATATGATACACCCTACACTGATATACTACATTACAGTGACCATGAAACAATGGCAGACCACTCTGCAATTAAACCACGATAAAGGACAAATTATTATCCCAGGGATAAAAATTCAAAGGGGGATATTCCAGGGTGATTTTTCTGTCACCTTTGCTATTCTGCCTTGCCCTTAACCCATTAATTTGGCTCCTAGAAAACAACAAAGTCTAAAGACTTCTCATCTTCTCTTTGTTGATGATTAAAAATGGTATAGCTCATCAGATGAGGAACTGAAATCACAGCTGCAGGTTGTCAAAACTTTTTCAGATGATATTAGAATGTCATTTGGCCTTGATAAATGTGCAAAAGCAACCTTTAAAGCAGGAAAACTGCAGCACCAGGAAAACATCAGTTTGGGACAAGAATACGATATAAAAGAACTTGGGCAAGAAGGAGTGTATAAATACTTGGGAATTGATGAAGGATCAGCAATAAAACATGAACAAATGCAAGTAAAACTTAGTAAGGAATATTTTAGAAGACTTAAAGTAATCCTGAAAACAGCAATGACATCTAGGAACAAAATCCAAGCTATAAACCAAATTTGCTCTTCTTGTCCTAACTTACAGTTTTGGAATGACTGATTGGCCCCAAAAAGTGCTGGATAGATTAGATATTAAAACAAGAAGGATGCTTCATGCTCATCAAATGATTTATAAAAATCAGTGCATACCATGATTAGATATTCCTCGTTCTGCATGAGGGATGGGCCTCCTTGAAATTGATTACATGTATAGATCTGCAATCATGGGACTCCACACATAGCTGCTGACTTCACGAGACCCAAATGTAGTGAAAGTTTTGAAACATGAGGAGAATAAATCTAAGACGGCTTCCCTGCTTAACTTAGCAGAAGCATATCGGCATCAAGCAGGAATGGAAATCAAACCAGAAGTAGATAAAAATCAGGCGGCAACTGAATGTGCCAAAAAACGAAAGAATATAAGGTGACGGACCAGAAGAAAAGGCAAGAAATGTGGAAAATGTATAAATATAGTTGTAAGTTTAGAAAACTTCTGGAAGAACCTCATGTTGATTAGGAACGAATGCAGGAATGGTTAAGGAGAGGTGACTTCAACCAAGAGATGAAAGGTTAATATTGGCAGCCCAGGATAGTGGGCTGTACACATTGGTTTACAAAGTCCACTGAACATGTGGGAGAAACAGACAAATGTAGGTTTTTGTAAAACTGAATTGGAAACTGTCGCACACCTCGTTGCTGGTTGTGATATATTAATGGCAGAAGGACTGTATACTGATAAGCATAATAATGTGGCAAGACTGCTGCACTGGGGATTGTGCAAACATCATGGTGTTGAAGTGGCTGAAAAACACTGGAAACATAAGCCACAAAGCATCACAAAAAATGCTGAAGTCTGCATCACATGGGATCATCCATTACCAACAGTTCAAAAGATAGATGCTAGAAAACCGGATATAGTGGTCCAAGAAAAGAAGACAAAAGTAGCACTGATCATTGAAATCGCCACACCTAATGACTAAAGTGTCCTGCGCACAAAGAGACACAAAGTTATAAAATATCAGGATTTGCAAGCAGACATGAGAGCAATGTGGAAGAAAGATACCCAAATACTTCCAATAGCAGTAGGAGCAACGGGTCTTACAAAAAAAGAGTCTAAAATTATATTGCGGGTGCTGCAAAGAGCACTTTTGGCTGACATCAGAGTGAAACCATACTAATTTCATGAACTTTAATCATACTTTGACTTAGGAATGGGATCCATTCTAGTCATGCTATTAGAAACCCAAAAGATTTGGAGAAATTGAAAAGAAACAGACCTTATCAACACAGATATAGGCAATCTCCAAACACTTGACCCTACTCAGTTTGTTTTTGTCAAAGGGAGATCATGTCTGTTAAACCTGGTGGACTTCTTTGAGACAGTCACCAAGGCCCTAGAGGAGGGGAAATCTGTGCATACAGCCTACCTAGACTTAGCCAAGGCTTTTGACACTATCTCCCACTCAGACATCATTGACAAACTCACCCAGCTAGGTACCAACCCTTACAATGTTAGACAGGTCACTAACTGGCTCACTGATAGAACCTATATAGTCAAAATAGGGGAATCCACCTCCAACAGCAGACCTGTAACCACTGGTGTTCTGCAAGGATCAGTCCTGGGACCTCTACTGTTTGGAAACTATTTCTCCAAAGTGCAAATAAAAACTAAATGTCTATGGCTGACAAAGTTTCCCAGTGACTGCAAACAGGGAGCAGTCATAGAATCTCCAAACGATGCCAACATCCTACAAAAGGGTCTTACACAAACAAATGATTGGTGCCAAAGTCATAGCTTTAAACTCAATGCAAAAACATGTATTATCATCCCTTTCGGTAAAAGCAATGTTCCTGCTAACTACTACATCAATATCAACACCCTAAGTAAGAACTCAGCGGTGAGAGACCTGGGCACACAGGTTGACAGCAACCTTACCTTTGATCACCATGTCTCCGCAGTGGTAAGAAGGGCATTCTATACTGCTCATCTCATAAGTAAGCTCATTGCCCCCAGAAAAAAAAAGAAATGAAAACCTCCCTGTACTCTTCCCTCATCAAGCCTATAATTGAGTACAATGCCCCTTTTGGTATGTACTTTTCCAAGCACCTGCAGCAATTGGAGAGACCAAAAAAGTTCCTCACAAGGAAAATGTAAGGTCTTCAGCATCTGTCTTATGTGGATCATCTGAAATCACTGACAGTTTATTCTGTTTCATACAGACAACTCAGAGGCTATCTCTGCCTTGCATATAAGGCAATCTCTGACCCTGCTTTACTGGAAATGCTGCATATCCGCAAGTCAAATGGTATATGGGTTACTCTCTCTAAAGACCTTAACCTGGTATGTGACATTAATAGAACTTGCTGGAGGGACAGCTTTATCTCCCTGAGGTTACTACATCATTAGAACAGACTCCTACTTTATGTCAAACAGAGTACCTCATTGACCCTCTTCAAATGCAATCTGGACGACTGGATGGGTAACAATAAATTCACCCTTGGGGTTCCACTTGTGTCCCTCTTGAACATAGGCAATAGGTGCTGATCGTGGAAATAAGGGTAGAACTTGGCTAGGATTGTTAGGGCCCTAGGGCAATTATCCTATTAACTTCCTATGATCCTATAAACCTATGATAAGTAGTATCAACATTTCAAAAACTAAAACTTGAGCGAGCTATACAGCTGTTTTAAAAGCTCTAGATACTATTTTGTCAGTACCACTGGAGTAAAATTAATTGTACTAGACTGTTTAAATGTAAAGATGCAAGTTACATATGCATATAAAATATACAGACACTGGGTGTTGCTACAAAATACATCTAATGTCCCCAAAAACAATAATGCATAAATCCAAACTTAATATGTCTTCCACAGTGAAAGCAAAAGCTATATAGTGAAAAATAAGAGACAAGAATGGAACTCGATACATATTGTGCTACAGCTGATGGAATTTAAGTGATTTGATTGGTAGGCACCTCCTGCCATCACTACTGAAAATTGTACAGTATGCTTGGCACTCCCTAGGAACAAAGATAGATGAGTATTTTCATTGGAGAAAACACAGTCTTACACTGTATTTTTAGTTTTCTAACTAGATTTGTTGCAAACTTCAGCACTTTTTAATTTACATTTTATTAATTTGTTTTCTTCAAAAAAGAGTAAGACTTTGAAAAAAGAGCAGTTTAACAACATATATGCACAATAAATAATGCACAATTAGTTTATTATACAGTTATTTAGCAATTTATAATTATACGCTGTATCAGAAAAAATACCTCTACCCCTCAATCATTCTCCATCTACCGTCAGGCAAAAAAGCGAGTTACTGTCATTTTCTTCAAAATCCATAAATTGATAATAAAATAAATATAAAAAATAACCACCATTTCTTTAAAGAAAATTCATTTTCAATTTCCAGAGGTTGTTTCCAAATTCCAAGAATCATTACCTTAGTTACTAAAGTACCAATCAATATCAACTTACCTATTTCAGTTGAGAAATATTCAATAATATATAAAATCCAAATAGATGGAATACATGCATTTTTTTTACCAGTAGTTGTTTTGATTGACATGCTTAAAAGTTTTCAGCCACCAAGGATAGATTCTTGAGCATGACCACCATCCATGGCACCAGGTACCTCAGAATCATCAACCATGCCAGCAAAGTTTCCCCAAATATTTCCAATCTGGAGAATCTTTTCTGACTAATATTTAACTTAACAGAATTTGATATCTCAGTGGTCAAAATTAATTTGTCTGTAATAAAAGAGGTGTAACTGTGAGAAAGCAATGTATCTTATTCACACTGAATATTGTCATATGTAGCTAACTATATACTAATATAAATCCAAGAAGATCATGGAATGATAAACTAAGGAAAGTTTACAAAAGCCATGAAAGTGTTGTATTTTCAGAGGAGATATAAAATATGCAGCTTTATGTGTGGTGTTTGTTTTGAGATTATTAAATCAAAACAAGCAAACAGATGTAATTGCCAAACATTGTTAATAATTTCAATATTGTGTCTTGATGAGTTAATATTCCATTTAAGTAAATTAATATCTGGAAGAAGGAAGATAATGCAGGATCTCTTATACTGTAACCAAAATGGGATTTGGGTAAAATAAGAACTTCCCATGGAATTCAGAGGGAACCACCTATCCAAAAGAATTTTAACCAGATTCTTTTGATTTTGTTATAATAATCTTTACTGGGAGGAGCTACTGTTTTTTATAATAAAAGGAAATATTGTGGATACATTTTTTAAATTAAATTAAATTAAATTAAATTAAATTAATTAATTATTCCTATGGGAGATAATTTAAAAGTTCCCCATTTGTTAGCAGTCATCTCTGTTTTGTGGCAGGTATATTTTATTTGTTCTTCTACAATGTAAGACTCATAACTGAACATCTCCATCTTAAAATGTTTTACTGCTGGACAATTATAACTGGGTAGCAACCTATTCGAGGAGTTGATATAAATAATACTTCTGATTTGTTAAACTGTAACTAGTGAAATTATTTATATGTTTAAAAAAGGGATACAGTATGATCTAGACAGGGTATTATCCTGGTTATTATTAACAGCAACTTATCGGAACATGCTACAAATTTGATTGGTCATTTACTAATAATCTTAGTGCATATCTGCATTTCTTGATCAATTGCTTTCAAAATACAATTTCTAGACAGCATGAAAATGTTGGGTGATAAAGGACATCTCTGGCAAACACCAGAATATTGTGTCACAAATTTTAACTGACTTCATATTAATAAAGTATTTTGTTTGAAAAAAAGAACTTTAATAAAATTATACAATATGTATGTGAGATTTAATTTTTGTAAGATTAAAAATAGATAATCTTTATCAATGGCGCTAAACATTTTTGGACATCTAAGGAACAAAATGCAGAATCTGGGAAACTATATCTTTTATTGATATATAACTGAATTCCTTCCAGTGTTTGAGTGCCTGAAGACATTTTCTTTTCAACAATAAATCCATACTGATTACTATGTAACTGAGAACTTGTTTTACTAAAGTATTACACATATTTGCAATAATTTGTATAACTTTATAAGTATCAAGAACATTTTCTAATAAAAATAAGTATGTTATTAGCTTTAATATTTTGGGGCATAATTCTTTATCAAAACTCAAATCTGGACCTGAGGCATTATTATCTGAAAAGGAAATGATTGCATCTACAATTTTACTTAAGGAAAATTACATCTCATAAGTATTCATCCTGAAAGCATACTGCTGAACAAACTTAGTGTTTTTTCTTCGTAATATTAAGAGAAAATATATATTATTAAAATAGAATGGATAGATAAATTTGTTTTTAATTCAACAGATAGAATTTTTGGGTCTATATTAAAATCGCGAAAGTAAATCGATCGACACATAAATGTCAAACTCCAAATACAGCGAATAAAGTGAATCTGGAATGTCAAACGACCATTTTTTGGGCAGCAGGGTGATTGTGGCGATGAGGAAATAAATCCTTTTCCCCACTGTAGTGCGGTCTTGGAGTTGGTATATTTAAGTAGGGGGGTGTGGGAGTGCAGGGGGCTTGCCCCCCTGCAAAAACATTTTAAATAGTGTTTTGCTTTAAGTTTGTTATGTTGGGTTTTCCTTACCTGTGTGGCACTGTTGCTTCCGGGAATACATTCGACGTTGTGATTTTCGCATTTCTTGTCATTCGCTGTATTTGGAGTTCGACATTTAAGTGTTGATCAGTTTATATTTGTGAAAGTGAGCTTTCGCGATTTTAATATAGATCCGAATTTTTATCTGGCTAATAAAATTTGATTTTTTACACTTATTTAAGATTTCTTAAAAGATGGGTCTCTGCCGTGAAATATATCCAGTTTTATATATTTCTTGTTTCCCCATTTCTTTTAGGACATTTGTCCACTATAAATGGAGTTTTCTGTTCTTAGTTACATTTTTGAGTAGTTTACTGCTAATACCTTATCCATCAGTTCTAGCTAAGAAGTTATATTTTTGAAAAGTTTCCATTTTAATTATCTGTATGTTAGGGTTATCTGAAATAATATGCCATTAATACACATTTTGAAACAGGCCCATCTAGAAATAAAAGTTGAATGAGGACTATTTTTTCCAGAATAATGTCAATGCTAGTTTTATTACTTGTTCATAAAAATATATATTTCATTGTTGATAAAAATGAGAAATATTTATTTGGTCTGGATAAGAATGTGGCTTCTGAAGTAGCATGATCCAACAGAACCCAGAGTAAAAATAACATTTCTGAAAAAAAAAATCAGAGATATTATTCAAAATCCAAAAGGCATCTGATCCGGATGTTTTTTTGCTTTTGCAGTTGATGTGAGTGTAACCTACTTGGATTGAAAATGTAGATGTCCACAAATCTGTTAGTTTGTCTTCCTCTGAAAAATCTTTAAAAAAGCTTTTTTGAATTTTTAGATTCTCATGAAAAAATCAATATTGCAATCACCAGATAAAATTATGTAGTGTGCATTTAAAAATTGTAAGTCTATATTTAAGTAACATAAATTCCCTATGTTGCACAAAATGAGTGTACATGGAACTGAAAGTGAAAACAGATCAGAACTTAAAATTGATTAATAAAATTCTATCATTTGTATCTTCATACATGGAAATAATTGCTACTGCCCTCTCTCTCTCTCTTTATTAGATTGTGGGTTGATGAAGACTATTTAAAGGCTTTAACATTTGATAGTAAATTTTGTTTAGAAGTTTCTAAGTGAATGTTTTTGTAAGCAAGTAAAATCTTCAATCTGCATTAGAAATATCATATTAATTTTAGTTATTGTTTTTCTACCATTAGTATGCAATAAGTTAAAGTTAACCTTGATAAAATCAATAATAGTTCAAAAAAATTAAGGTTACCCAACCTAAAGGAGCCCTCCCACAAAAGGAAAAAAGAAATGATAAAAAATATATGAGATCCTTCCCTATCGTGTATGGCAGCAAAGGCAAAATATTCAAAGCATGGAGTTTTTTACATGTTTTCTCTAGATTTGAGAACGATAGTCATGAACCTTTACAGTTTATTCTTAATATAGCCAGAAAAGTAAATCTGGTTTACATTCCTTTTTGTTAAAGTTGTTTTCCTATTTCTGAGAAGAATCTTCCCTTCTCTGCAATTTCAGCATGAAAATCTTCATCAATATTAAATGGAGCTTGACTAAACATAAGTTTCTATACTTTAATGCTGTAGAGAAAGTATGATTTCTTTCAGAAAATGAAATAAATTTTGCTATTACCACTTGATTAGAACCTAGTTTAGAGGGTCTGGCTCTGTAGATTATATCCCTAATTGTGGGTAAATAATTTTGTTTAGCCAAATCACTTGGCACTTTAGAAATAATTATACAGTCACTACAAGCAGTTGGATTGTATTCAATGATCTGGAGGTTAAGCTTGTATGCTGTCATTTCAGTGTGCTTCTTGGACTTTATGAAAAGTTGTTTTCAGATAATTATAGTCAGTAGATAAGTATTCAAACCTAGATGATAAATCAGTTAAATTCATTTCTAGTCTCCCCTGAATTTTTTCAATTTTTTTAAATTCTCTTTATATGATGCAAATGAATATACTGGAATGTTAAGTGAGACAATTTCAGTAAGTAAATAATTAGACCAAGAAGGAATATTTTCACTTACTACTTATTGGGAAAGGTTGGTTTGAAGGTCCTTCTTCATTTCTTTGCATGTTCTGGAGTCTATGTCATTGTATGTTCTTGCTTATCCAAATCTGATATGGTCTGTGTACCACTTGATGCTACCTGTGAAGATTTTGATAAATCCTGAATAGCTTCTGAAGACAAAGGACATGAACTGATACTCAATAGGCATTCATTAGCCTCTTGGTGTTGTTAAGTTGGTTTCATCTTCTCGATTTGTGACTGTGAGCAGTTGTTTTAAGATCTTACCTTGGAAAAGGTTTTGGCAGCCATTATATTTAATTAATTGGGAGGGGGAGAATAAAGTAGGTAAAACTCCCTCAGTGTCCAACTCTTTGATCAGCTGTGTTGTTTTGCATGCTTTGTATCCTCCCTTTGCACCACATGAATTTATATTGTAATCACAAATTAGAGCTGCTTTAGAACAAGTATTTAATTAAATCGGTTGCACTTCAGTTTAGTGGAATTCTGTGAAAGCAGCAATAAATCTGATTTACAGTGAGACTAAGCAGCACTGAGTTTGGCAGTAGCTTGGCCTCCCACAAAGGTCGACTAATCTGTCATTGTGTACCTCGTCCGCACTTGGTGGTATCAGCCAGTTGGAAACTTGATCACATTTACTGAATATAATGAAAAATATCGTCAATATGTTTATATGTCAGTCCAAGTAATTATTCCTAGACTGTCTACCTGACATTTGAACATATTGCTTTTGTAGAAATTATAATTTTGTATATCTGTTAAAAAAGAGGCTGCCAAAAAAGGCTGGTTACCCATGCATTACAGAAAGAGTCCCATCTACCCCTTTTTGTTTAAATTATGTTCAAATAATGGATTAAATATTATTTAAGTAATTATGTTTTCTGCTAAATGTGATAGAAAAAAATAGCATTGCAACTTAGTGACTATACAAACTGGTCTGAAGCAGGAGGATAACTTTTTGTTTCTGAACTTGGCAAAAAAATGAATAAGTAATCGTTAATGCATTTTAAATATTTTACACTCCCATGCTGGTGCTATAGAATTTGGCTTTAGATTAAAACTAAATATATGATAATTAAATGCATGCTTTGCCTATACAGTGTGCCTCTTATCTTACAAGTGGTGAAGACACTGAAGAAATATGCTTAAAATCTGACTGTGAAGTTAATGATCACATATGCTACTTGCAAGATTACAGAAATACTCTGAATAATAGCATCTGCTGAACAAACACTGAACTTCTTGGTTAGAAATGATGTTATAATTTACATAATAAAATATAAATTACTAGAAGTCAAAGAATTAGCTGTGATTTAAACATTGTATCTTGGAACTTGTTGCAAAAAATGATGCAACTCCCCTTCTATTCCTTGCTGCAGGTTTAACATTCAGAATACTATACCTTTAACACCTGTAGCTCTGGCCTTGTTGGATATGAAAATGAAACATTGTTGAAACGAACATGTCCCTTCAGTTTATCAGACTTCAGTTTGCCATCATTCGAGATATTTGGCTGCCGGTCAAGATACTCAAACACTTTTTCGGCTGCACCAACTGACAGGATCATATCTCCATATATATAAACCAATGTCTGCAATTACAAGCACACAATGTAACAATATACACTTGTTTGCTT
The DNA here is from genome assembly GCF_019279795.1 of Protopterus annectens. Classification (NCBI taxonomy): domain Eukaryota; kingdom Metazoa; phylum Chordata; order Ceratodontiformes; family Protopteridae; genus Protopterus; species Protopterus annectens. Next base: position 691,487,658 of record NC_056743.1, read on the forward strand.
TATACCTATGAAATGAAGCAGCTAACATTTTTTTGATAATTGCAAGCAGAAGTCTTTCTTATACTTTAGAACACCACTTCTGTTTTAACTGATTTCATTCAGTGTCACTGTATTTAGCAGGCAGACCCAGGAAGACACTCCTTTCAGTGAAGGACTTGGGGAACAAGGAAGGAAAATGGCTTGCTGAAGGTTGTGTAGAACAGAAATCCAATAATGGAATTAATACTAACACCTCCTAGGTTTGCAGATTAGTGCCTTTACTAAAACCTTACATGTAAAAGCCTGCTTGACAACAGGGATCTACGAAGGCACACTTGAAATGCTTTTTACCTAGTTTTTAGCCTGAAGCATGACAAGTTAAGAATAAACATAACTGTATAATTGTGTGAATAAACTCATCATAATACTAGATGTCAGAATACTAGAATCATTGCTGCAGGAAATCAGTGCATAATCGAGTTCAAGTTGAAGGCAGATATCAGTTGTGTTGCCAATTACTTTCAGATGTCCAAATCTAACATCATGGCAGACCATTAAATTGTAGCACGGGAATATAAGAGTATGCCTTGCATGACTTCCTCTGTTCTTTTCTAGCACCCAAAAAAATGACAACATTTCTGCAACAACAAATCCTCTTGCAGCTGGTTAAAGGAGCCCTAGAAAAGAGCAACAATACAAAAACTATACAGATACTAAAAGCCACTATAAGAAATATGCAGTAAACAATAAAAATCAATAAAGATGTGAAAGATAAAAAACATACAAAATGTTTATCATACCAGAAGTGGTAAAACACTGACCAGTACTGACCAGACCACCAAACTCAACATGTTCACATCACCTTCATGGAGGGTAGGATATCATTATGTAGCAATAAGCTTAGTATTCAAAGATCTAGTGTTATAGTGAAAGTGCTCATAGAACTGTACTATTTTCATCACATGGATCACTGCTGTGGGAAATGATTATAAGATTGAGAAAGTATGGTAAAGTATACTCTTAGGTCATGGTTAGATGGTCTTACGTACGTCCTGTTGGACAGCTGAAGAATATCTTACTCTTCCTTCAGAATGTACAGCTAACCTGTAATTTTTATAAAATGTACAACTATTTAGATGGATAAGCCTCACTTTGTTTCAGCATTCCTCTTTTTTTTCTCTCAAACCAGATGCAGTTATATTGTGCAAGCCGGTGATGCACTACAGTGTTTTTTTTTCACTCTTCACTACTTTAGTATAACCATGGAGTTGGTGTGTGTGTATATATATATATATATATATATATATATATATATATATATATATATATATATATATCACACACACACACACACACACACACACACACACACACACACACACACACACAATCTATATATTAGTGGGTTTGGGTTATAAAACAACTTTTTTTCCAGTTTTTATAATTTTTCGAATTGTGCTCTCAATGTTGAAAAAATTATGTTGTGACTCATTTTAGACTGACTCAATGGAACATAGGGAAAAGCTCACTAGATGTCCAAGCAGCAGCCTCATGAATATTTTGGGCAAATAATTTTTTGAAGAAAATTGCAATGGTAGCTGCTGACTAGGTGCAAAGCGCTCTTAGCTCCACAATCGGAGTGTTGTTGTACTTAAAATGACAAAATGTAATACAATTAGCTAATGGCTTCGTCAAAGTCTGCTTAGTGACTGACACCACTATTCCCATAATAAGGGGAGGGGGAAGGATAACGATTTTTAAATTAAACTATCCAAGGAATCTGAGTAGTTCCTGCAACTGCATTTTCCTTTGGGACTAAGAATGCACACAATAGTAAGACAGGAATATGCCGAATTACAGAGAGTGAAAGAAGTTAAAAAAAAAAAGAAACTTAAAATTAGCAGACCTTAATTAACACAGTGTGTTTATAAGCACCCCCAGCCTGGCAGTCTGGCTGAGTTGCCAATCCAGCTACTGAAAAGCAGCTGACTAGAGAAGGAGATAAGTCTGGGTTTGTTTAAGTGCTGGCAGTCAATGGCATACAGTGAAGGACTTTGGCAAACATAATCTATTCAAGGCTAACTGTTGTCTTCTATAAATTTCTCATAAAATATGTTTTTCTGGTAAACTGTAGGAGGAAAGTCCACATCTTTTTCCTGGGGAGTAATATGTGTCATATGTGTTTCTACATTTGGGTATTCTTCCAAATCTTTACAAGAAAGTTTTAGCTTTAGCTTATTATCCTCATGTTCATACTATGACACTACCAGCCATGTGACCTCCCAAGGTATAGAGTTAGCAGTCGGCACTAATAGCAGCAATGACTTTTATTATGTCCAACCACCCATCAGTGACATAAACTAAAGGCAGACATGAGGATATAAAGCTTTTATCAGTGAATATTGTTTTACGATATTTCAAAACTGTTGCTTATTCCAAACTGTAAAAAGGACTTTCTTAAAATACTGTTCCAAATTTCATATGTCATGACAGCTATAGCTATTCTCTCTTGCCATGCAAAAAAAAAAAAAATACATATATATTTATTTTGCCAGTAGCTTCTGCTACATTCCAGGGGTTATGCCTGCTCTCTGTTTCAAATTAGCCAGTAAAACACTCAGAACTGGGTACCTCAACAAGGTTACCACAATCAGTCAGACCTCAGTAGCACAAGTTAATGGGGAAACAAGACTTGAACACTTTTATTTTCACCTGAATGAATGGATAGTTATTTTAATAATGCAAAAAATGCTGAAGAATGTGGGGTACATCTGCCTTCCCTCTTGTACAGCATTTAAATGTCAAAAGGATGAAAAACAGAAAACAAGCAATGCAACAACATATATTTCCAAAAAAATCTCACAGAACTTTCTGGTTCCTTTCTTGCTTGATATATCTGATCCATTATGTTGTTTAAAATTACAGAGCTGCAGTAGATGACTTTCAAAATACTGAACCCTTTTGTTTTCTGAAAAGCATATAGCCTCTTCTTCCTCCATTATTCAGTTTGTTGTTTATTTTCCTACTTCTTTTTGGTTCAATTCAGAATCAAAACATCCAGGGGAAACGTATGACTGGTCATTTATACCTGCACTTAGCCACCAATACTTCTCAACTACTCCTGGTTTTGCCTTATATTTCATATTTTTATTTATTTATTTTTTTATTTTTTTTTATTTTACATTTGTTGACCGGGCTAGTCTAACTGGATACATGTCCATTTTCAGTAGAGGCCCAGGGAGATAAGCTCCAAAATTAAGCTACACACAGGAGTAAGAAAGAAAATAAAAATAAAACATTATATACATTATTGCTGGAGGTTAACATTGTAGAAATTAACATCAAAAAGAATCATGTGTTCAGGTTTAGCAATGAACCTATATCTATGGTTCAAAGTTTAACATTTGACATGTAGAAGTGTAGGAAAGAAAGAAAGATTCAACTAATTATTAAGACTGTTCATAATTATACACTCAAGTAAAATAGTTGGCATACATACAAAGCTGAAATACAAGTACCTGGAGCAGGGGTAAGGTTCCAATGTACATACTACGGGGTAGTTCACAGAAAAGAGAAGACTAGAAATTAGAGTAAAGGAGAGCTTAGTAATCCCACTAGGTGGTTGTGGGAGGGTAGAAAAACAGTAATACTGTACAGTTAGTGTTAATCTGGGTTAATACACGGGCATAGTCACTGTGTTTTAAGGAGTAATTTTATTTGATATTTGAAGAGTGGTAATGATGAAAGTAATGCTAGGTTGCTGGGAAGCCTATTCCAAATCTTCCCCACAGAATTTGAGAAAAGAGTCTCCTGTTTTATTACAGGATTTCTGGCTGGTTGCTAATAATTTATTTGCTGAGCGAAGGGTAGTAAGATTGCTATAGGGGGAGATTAGGCTACTGAGAATAGGAGTATTGTTGGGATGATACAGAATCTTATGGGTGATAGTAAGTTGTTGAAATAGTAGCTGGTTATGCATTTCTAGCCATGCTAGCTGTTGGAGATTTAGGCAGTGATGGGTTCTAAATGGTGAGCCAGTGGCAAATCTGGCAATGTTGTTATAGGAGGTTGCCAGTTTATTGAGGTTACTTTTGGAAAGATTAGTGGTGATGTGGTAGCGTTGTCGCCTCACAGGAAGACGCTGTCCGGTTCGATTCTCAGCTAGAGCGTCTTCTGCATTGAGACATGCGTGAATGGGTGTACCTTCGTTAAAGGTTGTGCGTCAGGGCTGGTAACTCGGCACATAAAAATCAACTACCAATCATTAGCGGACCGGAGACACAACAACAACAACAACAACAAAGTATAAATGGGTGAGGCATAGAGGAGGGTAGAGATTAGCTGGGTGTGGGCAATGGTGGTTCTGGCTTCAGGGGTAAGGAAAAATTTTATCCTGTAGAGAGAGCCAAGTTTTCTGTTAACAGTTTTAAAAGTTGTGTTACTATGAGAGTCAAAGTTAAGGTTCTGATCAATTGTTACGCCTAATAGTTTGGTGGTCGGGTCAGGAGCAAAGACAGTACCATTGTTGGACTTAACTGTGAGATCAATTTGGGAGGACTTTAGTGTTGGAGTAAATAGCAATAATTTAGTTTTTTGGCATTTAGTAGGAGGCAACATTGTAGAAACCATTTTTCAACTGAGTTAAATACAGTTTGAGTAATAGTCTGGAGCTCAGCTGACGAGGTGGCAGTACACACTAGTGTGGAATCATCTGCATATTGAATACAGGTGGCTTGAGGAATATTTATATTTAGATCATTAATGAACATAGAAAAAAGGAGTGGTCCCAGGATAGAGCCTTGAGGGACCCCAAGAGTAATAGGAAGATGAGTGGAAAGGTTATTGTCGCAGAGGACAGCTTGCTGTCTATTTTCTAAGTAGGACTTGAACCATTGTAGTGCCTGTGAGTTGAGTGAGAGTGATTTTAGTATGTCTAAAAGTATTTGATGGTTCACCATATCAAAGGCTTTAGAGAGGTCAATAAAGAGTGCACCGGAGAGCTGATTATTGTTACAATGTTTGTTAATGCAGTCAGAGAAGGTTAAGAGGGCAATGGTAGTACTATGGAAAGGCCTAAAACCATGCTGACAGTCTGATAGTAGGTTATTTTGGAGAAGGTGATCAAGTAGTTGTTGGTGGATGCATTTTTCCATAATTTTGGCTAGAGGAGAGAGTTGGGCTATGGGGCGAAAGTTACAGAGTTCGGTTGAGTTACCACCCTTGTGAAGTGGGATTATGTGAGAGATTTTCCAGAGAGATGGGATGGAGCCTTCAGTAATGGTTGTATTAATAAGTATGGAAATGGGATAGGCAAGTACTTTTGCTGCAATATGCAGGTATTCAGCTGGTAGGAGATCAGCTGAGGGGGTACATGGTTTAAGTTTGTTGAGTAAGGTATAGATGAGAGATGTAGGAACTGGTTTTAAATGAAAGGTAGGGGGTGTGCTAGTCAGGGGGGATAGAAGGGATGAGCTAACAGGTGGTAAGGAGTTTGCAAGAGATTGGACGGTTTCTGTAAAAAAGATACTGAAAGTGTCAGCAATCTCATTGGGAGTGTTTAGAGAGAGACCTGATGGCGTTGGAGTCTTGGAGTGGCCTGGGTGTAGAAGTCTATTTATAGCTGACCAGAAAGTTTGTGGGTTTTGTTGATGCTTGTGCTGGAGTTCAAAGTAGGAGTTTTTTTGTCAAGGAGTATTGATTTTTTAGTGGCATTTCTCATCAGTTTATAGTTCTGGTGATCAATTGGGTTTTTAGTGTTTCTCTATTTAGACCAGATCTTATTTCTTAATAAGATTTTGTGTCTAGTCTCTTTAGTGAGCCATGGAGCAGCTTTACTTCTAGTTCTTATAGATCAAGTAGGGGCATGGTATTTCAGGATCTGCAGGAATTTGGAGTTAAAATAGGATACTGCTTCCTCAAGGGAGAGTTGTTTATGGGTGACCAGTCACAGGCTTGAAGCTCAGCTTGGAAGCTTGCAGGATTAAAATATTTTTTGTTTCGTGTAGTTTTAAAGATGGTTTGGTTGGGAATGAAGGTTTTTTGCCTGATTATATAAGTAGGGACGTGGTCGCTAATATCATCAGGAAGGGTATCTGCTTTATAAGAGAAGGGATGGCTATTTACTAGGATCCAGTCTAAGGTACTTTCTTTGCTACTGGGCTTATGGATTCTGGTTGGGGTAGTGATTATTTGAGAGAAGCCATAAAGATTTATATGGGTTGTAGGTTTGCATGAGGTACAGCTATTCCAGTCTATATTAAAATCACCAAGTACAATGGTTTGTTGGGGGAAGGATGTAGAAAGCCAGCAGAGGATACTTTCGAGGATGTTGATGTTATTGCCTGGAGGTAGGTAGCAGCATATTATGTAAATGGATTTGCTAGCATTGACCTGAAGCTTAGAGATGAGGATTTCTACATTACTATCTAAAGGTAGTTGTAGATCCACTATGGAAACATGTAGCTCAGATTTGTACAGGATTGCTACCCCACCACCCTTTTTGGTTGTACGGTCTAATCTTATTATATTTTAACCTGGTAGGATGACTTCATTGTCCTTTGTTACTGGTTTGTACCAAGTTTCTGTTAGACATAGAACATCAAAAGAATGTGTGCCTAGCAGAGCAGGAAGTTGGCTAATTTTACTATTTAAGCTCTGTATGTTAAGATGAGCTATGAGTAAAGAATTAGGAGTTCTAGTGGGGGTGAAAGGGGTGGTGGGATGAGGTTGGTGAGAATTAATTGGGGTGTTGTTGTATGGTCCTGGGTTGGGATGAATATCACTGTGAAGTAGAGGGTGTTGTTGAAGAGTAAATGAGAACTTCAGGAATTTGCAGAGAAAATTTTGTGTCTTTCTGGCTTGGTGGAAAGTAATATGGACTAACCTATGATACTTTGGTGAGAGGTAGGTTGAGGTAGAAGTGATGTTAGCATGGCTATGGAAGGTTGGTTGACTCAAAGGTAATGTTTGTTTTAGGGGATGGAGGGATCCAGTATAATGTTGGTTTTCATGCATGGTAAGGACAAAGGGTATAGATAGAATGGGTGTTACAGCAAGAAAGAGAAAAATATTTGTAAGTCTAGGTTGGTGTGATAAGGGCATGGTTAGGGAGAAGACAGAGTGAAGTCAAAAATAAGGGTTGATAATGAGATAGATTGGAGTGAGATAGTATATTAAGGCTAGTAGTGTGAACAGCAGTAAGAGTGTGGGTGTATATGTATGTAATGTTTAAGGAGAATATGTTTGGTAATTAGATAACTAAGGGAAGGGGTGTGTGGCCTGTGATCTATAAATGTAGGAGCACTGGGGGTGGGGGGGAATTAAGGGTAGGGGAGCGGAGTGAGCCCGCAGGGCGAATGGAGCGGTTAGAGCCAAACAGAGAGAAGAATGTCGAGGAGAACAATCAGTGAAGTGTAAAGGTCAGAAGGTAAGTTTGTAGAGTTGTAGAGGAAAGTAAAGAGGTTTGCAGGGATAGATTTGGGATGTTAGAGGAGTGATGTGTGGATAAGTTCTAATGGGACACGACAGTGAAGTAGTATGCAGTAAAAGACTGGGAACTCTATTAGGCAGATAAGGTAATGAAAAGGTAAAGGATTACAGGGCAGAAAGCTAATAGTATAGCGCCACCTGGTGGCCATACACTTTATTGCAACATGAGCAATGGTCCCCTAAGGGGGATATCAGGCTAGGGTCCAGGAGGGAGATATCTTAGTTAGCAATAAAGAGGGTAAAAAGGGGAAGTAAGGGTCATTTTAATGCTAGAAAGGGGGAGATTTGGCTGCTGGCTAACCTGGCAGGGAAGCTTGTTTAACCTAGCAGTAGTTTTCTACTAAATGTAGTAATTACAAGTGATAGCACCATTACAAGACATACTTTCACTGTTTTTCTTTCAGGGAAATGACTCTCAGGGAGCAGGCAGGTTATGTCAGTATTCTGGACTATATTCTTAGGCATCCCACAGGGCACATTCAGATAGGCTAGTGCAGGGACAAGCAGGAACACAAAGCTGGTACATGTAAAAAAGAAAGAAAAAAAGTGGTGAGGCTAACAATACAGGAATTAGAGATTACATGCAGTGGAATTTCACAGACACAGTCCCAGTATACTAACAATTTCTCTCAAAAAATACTGACTCCAGTCCTTTTAAGGTACTACAGCAGTTCTAAAATTGCTTACTGAAGGTTGGAGATTAATAGGGGAGTGTCAGACATCAGCTGTGCGAGGTCGCTACCTTCTCTAAAGATTTTACAGTGATAGAACACTTTTCCATATAACCAGTACATGCAGATACTGTGGTTAGAATAGGCTAAAGAGGTTCAATGCTTTAGCGTATAAACAAACTGGGTAAGAGAAAAAAAATTACACTCATTTATCATTGCCGGTTTAGTTAGTTAGAAATAATGTAGTGGCGGCCTGATCAATTGCCTATGCTCTGCACAACCTGCTACATAAGCATAGAAAAGGAAGTTAAACTAGCACGCATTCTAAGAGCACCAGATAACTAGGTAATTATATACAGTGGAACCCTGCTCAGGGCACAATCAAATTAAGCGAGTGATACAGACTGTGTAAACTTTAAACCTTAAAACATAACTATATTAGTGTGTAAGCCACAGATATTATAGCAGACATGATGATTATACAGTTGAAACTCTAGATAAACACATTCAATAACACAGACTAATTACACAGGTAAGCAGAACATCATAGATAAGCTAATTGTTCTGAAAATGCATGTTTATACAAAACCTGATGCACTATTACCTTTGAAGGTGGATTAAAGTAATATTTTAAAATTGCCCCTGATTTTGGGCCTTTGACCATCCAAAATCTGTTCTCTCTGACATTTTCTGCAATTGAAGCTACTTTGGCTTTTGCTCTTATGCTCCTCATTTTTTCATCAGTCCAGCAGTGTGCATCCTAGCACCCATCTGAAGTACTTCAGCTCCATCACCTTTAGCTTTCTCAATTGCTCTGCCTTTACTGCCCAAGTTTCTGCATCATACAGTAGTTCTGATCACACTACTGTTTTGTACACCTTACTTTTCAACTTCTTTGGTATTCTTCTGTCATACACTACATGTGAAACCCTATGCCATTTGGGTGCAGCCCCTATGATTCTAGCATTGACCACCTCATTCAGACTTCCCTTCTCCTCAGCCACCCCTCCCAGATACTCGAAGCTGTTAACCTGTCCCATTTTTTTCCATTCTGTCTCACTTTTCAGCTTCTTCTGATTTCCCCCATTTGCTTCCATTACAAAAGTCTTATCTGAACTCAGTTTCATTCCACGTACCTTCAGTTTCTGCATTCCATTCCCCGATCCTTTGCTGTAGTTCTTGCTCAGAGTCACCCTGAAATGCCAAGTCATTTTCATACAGCAACTTTGTTGCTATATCCCCTCAGACCTGTTTGCTAATGGGGGTCCATCACCAATATAAACAGCAGTAGGCTCACAGCTGAACTCTGATGCATACCCAGTCTCATTGGTAACTCCTCTGTGAGACCACTGTTTGTACTTGTGTCATTGGGTCCTTGTACATCACTTGCATTAATTTTACCAATATGTCTGGGACTTCGAACCACTGCAGGTCTGCCCAAATCAGTTTTCTTGAGATCTAGTCATATGCTTTCCCCAAGTCGATGAATGCCCAGTTGGACTCTTTCCTCATTTCTAGCTTTTTCTCAAGTTTCTGTCTCACTGCAAACATCAAGTCAGTTGTGCTGCATCTTGATCTGAATCCAAAGTGCTCATTTCCCATCTTACTTTCTACTGCTCTGCATATCTGACTATCAATCATCCTCTCCAGAACTTTCATGAAATGTGACAGGAGTTTGATACCTCTGTATTGCCCAGAATTGTGAATGTCTCCTTTCTTCTTAAACCCTGGTACTAGTATGCTTATTCTCCAGTCATCTGAGATAATGACTTTCTCTCCATACTGCTAGGAGTACCCTCAGAAGCCATAAGGTTCATAGGAGGTTACTAGGCTAATGGCCCTGGGCCCCTTTCAAGCCTAGCCAAGAGTTTATCCCAAAAAAGCAACCTCAGTCAGCACCTGTCGCCCCTCTCAATGAGGGATACAGGTGGAACCCCCTGGGAAAATTTGTGGCTTACCATACACTCATCAAGCTTGTGCTTGAAGAGGGTCAGCAAGGTACTCTGTTTGACATGTATGAGAAGTCTACTCCAGAGACCTGTCTCTCCAGCAGGTTTTGTTGATGTTGCATATTAGATTCAGGCCTTTTGAGTGGGTAATGTGTGAGGAGTTAGATTTATGGATATGAAGCATCTCTAGTAGGATAGGGTCCAAGACTGCCTTGTAGATGAGACACAGATCACCTCTGAGCAATCTGTATGATACCAAGCAGACTGATAGTGATTTGAACTTGTCTGTATAGGACATGTGTTGGAGTCCATGTATGTGCTCGGACCCTAAGGCAGTGTCCCCTAAGAGTACCATGACACTTACATTCACTATGGACACTCTGGAAATTAAAACAACCAGGATTAACAATTGTTAATCATCATGGGAAATAAGCCTCTCAATAAACCACTTGATCCAAATCCAGCATTTGCCTACAAAAAATAGTAACATCAGAAGCTACCTGGAATCGAAGGAACACCACAGAAGCTTGGACATTAGTTTTACCTTCCTGTGTGGCTCCTTAAACTGTAAATGTTGCTGGCACATGAGTAGAAATGATAATTTCACATGCTCAAACACTAAGAAGCCCATGTTTTAAAATGCATTAGACAATTGGAAAATTAGTGGTCACCATTTGATGCTCAATGTTCTACAGGAGGGTAAAGTCTGGTGAACAAATAAAGCACCTTTTCTAGCAGAAATTCCGAACTGGAAATCTGAAATAATCTTCTGGGGCCATGATTTCCTTTCCCTTGCTAACTGTGGCTCTTAAAAAAGTTATAGTCAGTGAAAAAGAGAAAAAAATAAAACATAACTAACTAACTGCAGCAGCAATTACAAAGACCCGGCTTTACCCTTCTCCTCCCTACCCAAGGCTCTTAAAAAGTTATGGCTGGAAAAATACATATACACATATATAAATAAATAAACAGATTTAACATAAGTAGCTGGAATAGTAGTCAGAAGGATATGGTGTGTGTGTGTGTGTGTGTGTGTGTGTGTGTGTGTGTGTGTGTGTGTGTGTGTGTGTGTGTGTGTGTGTGTGTGTGTGTGTGTGTGTGTGTGTGTGCCAAAACTGAATACTTCTGAATATGTTTTGGGGACAGGGGAGTTCTAATGCTTTGCACAGTATATGCCTGACAACTATAACCTGAAATAAATTACTAGTGCTGTTATTTGCTTATGTTGAGTTAATCTGACTGCACAGGTTGAAACTAGCAAACTGCCCTCCATATTCAAATATTCAGTTGCAGTTTGTCTAAAAGGAGAACAGAAAGAGTCTGCGTGCAAAGTCTCAGGTGCCTGTTATTCAACCTATTAACTGTCTTCACAATAACCTGATGTTGTATCTTGCACTAATGTAAGAAGTGTTTTACATGACTTGCAAAATGTACTTTATGGGTTTACAATGTGTGTAGATTTCAAAAGAGCTATAATTTGCTGCAACTCAGGAACAATTGGTCAATACAGTGAAAAATCGATGAGTTAAAGCTGCAGTACGTTGTCTAAAGTTTTCAATTTGCACCTGCTCATGTGCTAGGTAGACATCTTTTATAAACTTAATCCACATAGGACAAATGTATAGCAAATACTCATTGCACACAATGCTAGTCTACTCACTTTGGGCCCTATTCTTAAACCCAGAGTTTAGTTGTGTAGGGCTTGTATGTCACAGAACATCATACAGCAACCTTTTGATGCAAAATGTTGCAAGACCCTGTATGCAGTCTTACTCTATTATGCATCATTGGTGTGTCAAACATCAAAGGCCTATGAGAGTCTAACTGCAGTCATAGATTGTTGTAATTTGTGGGCACAACCATCTCTGGCAACAGAGTCCTCTACAGTGCAGGCAAACCTGCTACCTCACACAAACTGACCTACCCTTACAGTAATTCTGGTGAGCTCCCTTCGAAGTCCTTCAGATGTGATATTAAGCTGAAGCCCCATCTTTATGAGTTGGTGGCATCTTAAGTGGATGTAAAAGTTCTTGCAACAATTAACTGAAAAAGGTAGGAGTCAAGTTATTTACAAAGCAACAATACACATACAAAACACTCCTTACTTAGAGATATTTATAAAAAATAAAATGAAGAATTAAAATATAAAACACAAAAGATTCCAAAAACAACTTCAGACACCCCCACCCTTTTATATATAACCGATAATCTTAACACTTTTTTCAATATGAAGCTTTTACCTCAAATTTTGTTGTATAACTTTGCACCTCTTGCCTTTCATAAGTGCCATAGATAACCAAACACTTTTCTATCTACATTAGCAGAATCTGTTGTAATAAAAACTTTACAAAACATTTGATATTGTCAGTTATGGAAATAACCCTTGATCCCATTTAACAAATGTTCCTCCCATAATTTCTTCACCCTATTACATAAGAAAAAAAATGTTCAATTGTTTCATCCACCTGACCTATCTGATGTCTGCTTATGCTTCATCTGAGCTTTCACCAGTAAGTTACCTAAACTCATGTCACATTTACACTTCATGGACCTTTCTACAAAAAATCCTTATAAATAAAATGCGTAAGTCTTTCACATAACATCTTTAGTGACATCTTCACTATCCAGAAATCCCATACAAATGTAAAGAACTGATGAAAACAATGTCACTGATAACAACCATCTCTCTTTTTTGTCTCTGACAATGTAAGGTACCTCATTTAATTGGATTTAAACAGGAGCTCCAAAAGGTAAAGAAATAAAAACTCAATAACCTAGTCTCTAAATCTTTTGGAAACAGGAAAACATAGACTAAATGATTTATTTTTCCTAATACAGGAGAATGAATGAGACAAACTTTTTCAGAAATGAAAGCAGATGCAACTTCCATGTGGTCACAGTTTCCATCAATTATTGCAACATTTTCTACCATTTCTGATAAATAACTCTATCCCTACAAAACGAGACACCTAATACCTGACACTTAGTCACTGAAAAGGAAACACCATTTACAGTCTCCTTACAAACAAAACCCTGACTTTGGGGGAAATATTTAGACCCATCCCTTTTGGAGTAATTTGAAGCACCTCTAAAGCTTTCAACTCTCATCTTTTATCATAAAAACTTACCGCTATATCCCATGCACAACTCATCATTACAGGATGGGAATAATCTTTCTATTTACATGCCTCATCTCCCTAGCTTCCTGAATGCCTTACATAACACTCCCTTTATGAGTAACATGTACAATGTAGGGCTCATAGCGCACCCTTGTTTCATGCCCTTCTGAACTTGAATCACACTACCCATCTAACCATTAACAAATGTCAGCACCCATTTCTGAATCTGACTCACACTACCCATATAACTATTAACAAATATCTGTATCCATTTCTGAATCTGAATCACAATACCCATCTAACTATTAACAAATGTCAGTACCCATTTCTGAACCTGAATCACACTACCCATCTAACTATTAACAAATATCTGTACCCATTTCTGAATGTAACTCACAATACCCATCCAACTATTAACAAATGTCAGTAGCTTTACTAGAAAGGCTCATCCAGACTCTGCTACACTTTGCTGTGAGGGAAAGGTTAGTTTGTTTTTTATTTGTTGTACTTTGTATTACTTTATTGCCTTTTTCTATTTTGAATACTGTGATTTGTTTTCTTTACTTTGTGTTTTACTTGTATTCTGCTTTTAACTGCAAATTAAAACTTGAAAAGAGACCACAGCTCTGTCTCTTGTGAGTCAGGCAGAAATAATTTTTCCCACCCTGCCACCCAGTTACTGTTGTGTTCTTAAACACCACTGTCTTTCTAGTTGCCTGCCCCTTATGTTAATTTGACCATATATCTCATTTCCTCTCTGCTTTTACAGGCTTGTGTGAGCAAGCACAAAATTATCATTTTGTGAAATCACTCCCCTTCAACTATTTAAATTTATTGGCCATCCTACTGTATTCCATAGTACCAGAATACAAAAGTGACCACCCCCTTTCATATTCACCAAGGATAGTCACACCTCCAAGCTAGTTACCCAACACAATGCATCTGAAATTCTCCAGGTGCAACTAACACTAGGTAAGACTGCAATCCAAATTGTAGCTTGCTAAAGATCCCCCACCATGCCCCAAGATTCCCACTACATCTTTCTAAACATACTGGAAAATATTAACACACAACCAAACACCCTAATACTGGGTGATTTCAACTACCCTGCCATTAACTGGGAAACTACTCTTGTACCAACACCTTTGCCCAACGTTTCTTGGAATTCATAAATTCCAATGCCCAGGATCAACTAATCCATAGTCCCACCAGGGGCTCCAATATCCTGGACCTGGATCTGGTCATTACCAAGATGGGAAATCAATGCTCCACACAAGTGGTCACCCCCTCGTTGGTTAGGTCTGACCATAAGCTAATCATCTTTGACATCCACATCCCACCCCCACCCCCCAGTAAAGAAACAACCGTAAAAAACTTCTCCAAGGCCAACTTCATGCTACTCAAGTCAGAAGTCACAAACTTCATGACACCCATGCAGACGGGAACTGAAAGTTCGACTACTGAATCCTATACTAAAGCACTGTGTGAGCACATCCAGTCGTGCATGAATCATGCCATCCCAAATAGAACCAAGACGTTCTCCTCCAAAAAAAGGAAGCCAATCTGGTGGTCCCCTGTCAAAAACAAACTATACAACAGAAGGAAGAAACTGTTATAGAAAAGAGGAAAATCACAGGATGCAAAAAACTCCCTTATCAGCCTCAGGAAAAAAAGCTGAGATCCCTCGTAAAATCCTCCAAAGCTAATTACGAAAATAAAATTGCCAAAGATTCCAAAGACAACCACAAGGCATTCTATAGTTATGTCAAGAATCTAAAAGGCAATGCTCAGATCTGCTCTGAGCTACAACAGAATGGCATTAAATATACTGATCCCAAGGACATTGCCAATATCCTGGCAGATCAATTCAGTGCCAACTTCACCCCCTCTCACCCCCTAAATGGCCCATCTCAATAAAGAAAGATCCCCACATTCCGGTAATCACGGCCACACAGGTAAAAAACGCACTCTCCAAAGCTAAGAATACAGCATCCATGGGGCCAGACGACATCCTGGGCTGTGTACTACATGGACTACAAAATGAACTGGCACCTCACCTAAGTGTCATGTTTAATCATAGCCTCACCTCATGCTTCGTGCCCACTGAGTGGTGCACAGCTACAGTTATCTCACTCCACAAGGGGGGATCCACCTTGGATCCTGGGAACTACCATCCCATCAGTCTGACAAGCCTGATCTGCAAGGTCATGGAACTTATAAACAAAGACATTGGCAACCTTCAAACACTGGACCCCACCCAGTTTGGGTTTGTGAAGGGCCGATCGTGTTTCCTGAACCTGATTGACTTCTTCGAATCAGTCTCCAGAGCCGTGGATGAGGGTAAGGCAGTCCACACAGCCTATCTGGACCTCACCAAGGCCTTTGACACCATCCCTCACTCTGGAATCAGAGATAAACTTACTAAACTGGGCATAAATCCCTACGTCACTCGATGGGTTGCCAACTGGCTTACTGACAGAATCCTCACTGTAAAAGTAACTGACTCCAAATCCAGCTCCAGACAAGTGACAAGTGGAGTACCTCAGGGTTCAGTCCTGGGACCACTCTTGTTTGGCATCTACTTCTATGAAGTACAGGCCAATACTGAGGGACTCTGGCTAGCAAACTTCGTAGATGAATGCAAACTGGGAGCCATTATTGAATCCCCAAATGATGCGGATATTCTACAAAAGGGCCTTACAGAAACAGGTGCTTGGTGCCAGAGCCATGGGCTCAAGCTCAATGCCAAGAAGTGTATAGTTATCCCCTTTGGGAAAAAACATGCACCCATGAATTACCACAAAGGTGGCAGTACACTAAACACCAAAAGTGTGATAAGAGACTTAAGAACACAGGTGGACAGTGGTCTCATCTTCGATAACCACATCGCCACAACAGTCAGGAAATCCTTCTATGTGGCACACCTCATCACTAAGGGCTTTTCATCCAGAAAAAAGGAGGTCATTGTCCCACTGTACTCATCCCTCATTAGACCCATCATAGAGTACAACGCCTCATTTGGTATGTACCTTACAAGACATCAGCAACAACTGGAAAGGCCACAGAAACACCTCACTAAAAGAATTACAAGGCTAAAGCAGATGCCGTAAGATGACTGACTAAAAAAACTCCAGCTATACTTTGTCACATATCGTCTACTCAGAGGTGATCTCTGCTTAACATACAAGGCCATGTCAAACCCAGAGCTGTTGGACATGCTGCGCTTAAAGAAATCTCAATCCATCAGAGCCACACACTCCAGGGACCTAAACCTTGTCATCACAATGAATCACAATGAACAAAACATGCTGGAGGGATAGGTTCCTGACCCTCATACTCTGGAATAGACTTCCCATACATGTTAAGCAGAGTGCCTCCTTAGCCCTCTTCAAAAGGAACCTTGACGACTGGATGGGAGAAAGGAAATTTACCCCAGGGATCACGTCAGTCACCCTGCTAGACACGGGTGCAGGGAAGTCAATATTGTGGGAAGAAATGGCCAGGGAATTGTTATGGCTAGGCTTGCATAGGCCCTAAGGCCAATAGCCTAGTACCAACCTATGAACCATACAGTAGTAATATAAACCACCACCTTCCACTAAGAATAATTCACTCATAATGATAATTCAACCACATGCCACAAAAGAAGTTGTATTGCATTGATTACAGTTTATCACTTTGTTGCAAACCTCCGTCTGTCTTTTCAACACAAAAAATACATGGTAGGCACAAAGCTATGTAAAGGACACCAGAGTACTACAGTCAAAGGAACCTAAGCATCCTATCATACTTGACTAACCTGCAGCAGAAATATTACAACCATCACATGTACACTTACAATGCTTGCAACATCCACATTTTTTCATTTTGTAATCAGTGCTTTTGTTAACTTTTTTTCTCTTTACCAAAATGACTTCAAATATTTCTATTTCTCCTACAAACTAAAGTTGGCTTTGTACTCAAGTTGTGCTTTAAGTCAATATTGAATGCTAACTACCACTTTGTAAACATGATAATTGTTAATACAATTTACATCAGTTGAATATGGGAATACCATTGCTTGTATCAAATTAATATTTGATTCTGATAACATAAGAAATCTATCACTTCTCTTAGTTTTTACTTTGTTAGCTACTTCAAGTGATATTTTTTTTCAGAATAATCCCTTTCATTTAATAGGTTAATCAAGTTATTTATTCCTGTTTCAAAAACTTTGTCTGTAATAAATCTAGATAATCTCACCATCTGGCTTTTTATAAGGTTAACTTTCTGATAAAGGATGACAACTTTTAAAAAGCAAGTATGTATTTGAAAAGGTAGGTTTCATAAATACGGTAGACTGAAAGCATTTATTAATTTTATCTTAATAAATCTTAACATCCAAATATGTAATGGAATCAAATGTTTTATCATATGTAAACCTTAAAAATGTTGAAGCAGAAAATAGTTATATGACAAATTCATACAAATCATCAGCTGCACCTAGCCACAAGACAAAAATGCCATCCAAAATGTAGAATAAAATATAAATCATTGTTGCATTTTGATTCAACTCTAACATTTCTCTTCCAATAAAATACAATATTATCATAAGTGGACACCACTGCTGTGCCTATTGCCATGCCACAATTCTTGGGGGGGAAATATTTTGTTCAAAAAGAAAAAAAGAAAAAATGGTAGGGCTCCCTATTGAAATGTCGGCACTTGCAGCACTGAGTGCTGACAGACTGAAAAAAGATAGAAAATCAAAGAAAAGAGTGAATCTCAAACATTGCTCTTCTCCAGGGGTGCAAGCCCCTCTGCACCCCTCACACCCCTCAAACTTATATATACAAAATTTGAGACTGGAATACCTCAGAGATAAGGGATTCCTACAGACGGGCCATCTCAGACTATGTATATGTCCAAATGGTTGCCAGCACTAATTCCATAAAGTCATGCAAATAATTTAAAAAAACTTATCCTAGCTTCAGTAAACCACTTTAATGTGAATAAGTCAATGCCATCAGTTGCTACAAATAAAACTTCTGGTAAAAAAGAAACAATGGAGAATCTTTAAAAAAAATCACATAAATCTTTTAACACCCAGTCGTAAGTGTTACAAAAAATCTTTAAGTTTGGGATCCATAGATTTTGCAAAAGGCTCTGTCTTTGATCCTCTTGAAGTGACTATGGGACTAACAAGAGGATGCAATATATCTTTGTGGACTTTTGGTATCCCTAAAACTACTGGAATTACTGGATCATTTTCTTTTAGGAATTTGTATTCTTTTGAATTGATCACACCTTACAATAATCATGTAGCATCCAATCAATTATTATATATGCTATGAAGAAAACTAATTTTAGAAACAAATTAATAAACAGTCATTCATTAATATTTGTTGCATTTTTCTAACATAATACACAGTGTCCATTAATACAACCCCCTCCCTTATCTAGTTTTCTACCCTGCACTGCCGCACTGTTAGGTAATTCAAACAATAGTTGTCTCTCTGAGTATTATACTCTTTTTTAGAATCTAAGTTCCTTAAATCTAACTCATACATTCTTTCAAAGTATGTGCATAATTTTAAATTTACAAATAGAGAAAGCTAAATCTGACAGTTTACTTTGAAAAAAAAATGTGAAACTCATTTTAAAGTTTCACATATTTCTCAGTGACAGTCACTAAAAATTTTGAGGTCACCTTTATTAAACACTAATAAAAGTGCCCGAATCTTGGCATGGAGTATCATTATTAAATAACATTGAGGAAATTATCACCTGTTCTTGCTATGACCATATTCCTATAAATGCACTATAAGATGTGTACCATCCAATTAGGAATCACGAATGCCCTCAGCAGTACTCACAACATATGAGGTCTAACATGATCAAACACCTACTGATTATCACAAATAATAAGCAATCCTAATCCCTGTGGGCTTTCAATCTCATCAGCAATTTCTTTATATCTTACTTTGCCTACGAGACATACTGAAGACTCTTTTATGTGTAATCTGTTGCATAGCTCCAATAATCCGAGACTGTAAAATACTAATATATATATATATATATATATATATATATATATATATATATATATATATAGCTATATATATAACAAAATGCATTCCCAAAAGTAATTGTTCTCCAGTTTGCTATATCAAGTTAATTCCCTTCTTCCAGGTAAATTTTACAATACAACGACAAATATCCCTATGCACCCCCACCATATGTCAACAATTATTAAGTACTTTTAAGAAGCAAGCCTATTTGTCTTCCCTCTTAACCTGATAAAACTGGTAACTAATTAAATTCTGGCCCAAGCATAGTATCTGTATTTTCCTTTTTTAATGACCATGGTCAACTATAACTTGTATATTGTGGCAAGTAACTTTTCACTTTACTGATGAAAGGAATGTACCAAGCCACATAGGTTCGTAGGTTCATAGGAAGTTACTAGGCTAATGGGCCCTAGGGCCCTTACAAGCCTAGTTATGTTATACCCATGTTCTCTAATTGATCTTGGTTAGATGGTCATTATTCACAAAGTGAGTCTACGATCATCACCGAATGCCTCTGTCTGTGAGTGACTTGGGTACCACTCCCAGGGTCAATTTATGGTCTCCCAAATTGTCTAGGTTGTGCTTGAATAGGGTCATTGAGGAGCTGTGCTTCACGTGAAATGGAACTTTATTCCAGAGGAGTGGCAATCTCTGGGAGATGTATCTGTCTCTCCAGCATGTTCTGTTAATGTCACAGGCTAGGTTGAGATCCCTGGAGTCAGTAACTCTTGTCCCATTTGATTTACAGATGTGCAGCATTTCCATTAGGGCAGGGTCACAGACTGCTCTGTAGACCAGGCACAAGTTGCTTCTCAGCAGCCTGTAGGATACAGAGTTCAGTGACAGGGCTTTTAGTCTTCCCATGTAGGTCATGCTTTGGAGGCCCCAAATTTTTTTTTGGTGAGAAACCTCTGTGGTCTCTCCAGCTGCTGCAGGTGTTTGGTGAGGTACATGCAAAAGGCAGCATTGTACTCTATTAGTGGCCTGATGAGGGTCGAGTACAGAGGAGTTATAACATCCTTAATCTTGGACGCAATGCCCTTACTTATGAAATGTGCAACGTAGAAGGCTTTCCTTACCACAGTGGACACATGGTGATCGCAGTTTAGATTGCTATCAACCTGTGTTCCCAAATCTCACACCACTAAGTTTGAGCTTGAGGGGGTGCTGTCAATATTGTAATTTGCAAGGAATTCCTCTTTGCCAAAGGGGATAATAATGCACTTTTTTATGTCATCATTGTCTGTGTTAGCCCTTTTTGTAATATGTTAACATTGTTTGGGGACTCAGTGATTGGGCCAGTTTGGAATCATCAGCAAACTTGGTAAGCCACAGGTCATCTACTTTTACTTGGACTTCTGAGAAATAGATTTCAAGCAGTAGAGGGCCCAGCACAGATCTTTGTGGTATACCACCGGCAACTGATCTACTGGTAGAGGTGGAATCCCCAACTTTGACAATATGCATTCTGTTGGTCAGCCTGTCGGCTACCCATCTAGTGGCATATGGGTTAATCCCCAGCTGGGAGAGTTCTCAATGACATCTGAGTAGGGAATTGTGTCAAAAGTGTTTGCTAAGTCAAGACACGTGGTATGTACTGCTTTGCTTTCATCCAGGAATTTTGGTGACATTCTTGAAGAAGCCCAATAGGTTCAGTAAGTATGATCTAGCTTTAACAAAATCAAACTGGGTCAGGTCAAGAGTTTGAAGGTTGTCTATGTCCTTGTTGATAAGGTCCATGATGATTTTTTCCATGGCCTTGCAGATAAGACTGGTTAGGGTTATGGGTCTATAGTTCCTGAGGTCAGTTAATGGGCCCCCTTTGTGCAAGTGGATTACTTTTGCTGTTCTCCACTGTGCTGGAACAAAGCCAGTGCTCAGGCTGAGGTTAAAGAGACTGCCAAGTGGTTCCACTAGGTCTTGTTTTAGATTGTTTAGTAAGCAGCCTGGGGTGTTATTTGATCCCACAGAAGTCATGCTTTTGGCCTTGAAGAGTGTGGATATGACCTGCTCCTTGGAGATACTAGGTAGAGGACTAGTGTTAGGTAGCTTTAGGGTATGGCTAGTGGGGCCGGGGGGGTGAAGTTTGTGCCAAATCTGTCAGCTAGCAGGTTAGCAATTTCCTCAGGTTCAATGTGAGAGGTACTGTTTACTGTTAGTTCAGCACATAGTTGGGCATTCCCTTTTAGATTTTGGATATAGCTAAAAAATGCCTTATGATTATCCTTAGCTAGGGATGCTAATTTAGCTTTGTAACTTGCTTTAGAGGACTTTGCAAGATATGTGATTTGCTTGTTCAAGCTGTGGAGGAAATTCTTCTTCTGTTGAGTAAGTTCCCTCTTATTCTTAGACATCAGTTTCTTCCTTTTGTTATATAACCTATTTATACTTGAGGTCCACCAGAATGGTCTGTTTTCGGGAGGACCTGGTTTAGATCTGGTCAGGTACAGCTGAGTCTATGTTTAAGTGGTTATACAGGGCATTTGTGTACTCCTCTGCATAGGAATCATTGTTGGCTGTGTTAGCAGGGGGGTTGAAACTTTTTATACCATCACCTAGTAGGCTGCTTTGGGGAAAGTTTTCATTTTTTTTTTTTTTTGCTTCTACATTCTGTAGTTGTCTGTCTTCTATGTACATAAAGTCCAAATATTTTTCTACCATTTTCAGTATCCCTGTCTTATCTGTAACTATCTGCACCACTAAATTCTTACGAGAACAACTAGTATTTTCATTACAATTTAATGTGCCAAAAATGAGGACACAACTTCCCTTTTCTCATTAACTATGTAAACCAGTTGCCTCAGAGCATCCCTAATTCTGACCTGTTTGTGATAATAAATGACTGTCTGTTTACTAAACCAAATATCCAATTGCAAAGCAATCTCAAAACTGCAACATAATTCTTTATACATATATTTTTTACACTTAGCCCACACCATATGAAAATCCTTCTGCATCCCTTGAAAGTTAGACTTATATGTTAGCCACAGTGCCATCAAGGAATAAAAAAACACTTAGAGCTTATTTCTGGACCATGCATCTATATCTTAATTCTTGCAAAACTCATATTTCAACATAGTACCCCATATACTCATGACCCTCTTTCCCAAAGTGAAACACAGGAAACATAGTCACATAAAGAACTGAAAAAGTCTTTGAGATCCTATTCCTCTAGAACATCACTATGAAGTTGTAGTGTAATTCTCCTTTTAAAATGGGATGGAGAGCCAGTAAAATATAAGCATTCCTAGGAAACTGGTGTTTTACTGTCCAAGCATTGCCAAAACATTTGCTATACAGAAACAAAAGTCGTATCGTAAAAATGCCCCATACCCAGACTGATAAAGGAACTGACTTTAACTGAAAAGCCCAATGTCTGAACCACATTGTCTCACAAAGCATAGCTGTCCAGCGTACAATAATTTCTAGTGCTAATTCTCACTAGTGGATGAACTAATTGCTGAAAGACCTTCTCAACTCTCTTCTTCAAGTTAGCAAGAAGCTCAGTGCAGCTCCATGCAGCTGTAATACAGGAAACACTTCCTCTTTTCATTGCCAGTGCATTCTCTTGCTGCCGTGCATTGGAATTGCTGCATGGGTATGCTCTACCATCTTCCACAACAGAAACAGAATCGGTTTCCAAATCTCTTGACTACCATTGCCCAGGACAATGCTTCACTATCAACTGGTTCCTTTATATCTAACAAATGTATCAATGTGGGAGCTGCTAACCCTTTTCTGAGTCAGATAAATAATCTCCACTAAAGAAACTTGAGCAAAACTATGCTCATCATCCATAATCCTGCAGCTGCCCTCCAGCATCTGCTGTATCTTACCATCATCCATCATACTTGCATCTCAGAAAGAGCAGGAGAATTTCCCTGGTGCCTGGTCAAACTTCTAGTCAGTATAAATACCACATCAGGTCTCCCTCAAAAAGAGGCCATTTGTCTGGTGGAACTAACCAGGTCAACAAAAGATATATATATATATAGATAGATAGATAGACAGATAGACAGACAGATAGATAGGTAGATATATAGATAGATAGACAGATAGAGTGATAAACAGACATATAGATAGATAAAATGTGACCATATACAAAACCAGTTCCCTCAGTCTCATAATATGATAAAGAAACATGGTCAGCCATCTTGACAAATGACTGCAAATTATTTGTGAATCACAATTAGTAAAAATGGTGGACAACATGCATTAACAGATTAAAAGGTCTACATCTGTCTACACAGCAAAATGCAGGTTATATATACATAGGCAAAGGTGAGTTTGTGTGTGTGTGTGTGTGTGTGTGTGTGTGTGTGTGTGTGTGTGTGTGTGTGTGTGTGCACGTGCATGTGAGTGTGCACATGTGTGTGTATTCCTGTACAAAATCTAAAATACATATGTGAGTTCCTGTCTATTATTCACTTAAATGTAGACTAAGTGAATCCATAAACCTTTTCTTACCCGAATGTAACTTCCTAAATCCATCTGGTACAAAATGAATGCAACCAGGTTACCACTGCTCATGCGTCCTTCTCGGATTAAATTCTGGCCATAATAGAGCATCACTACCTGCATAGCCAACTGGATCAGCTGTGGAAGCAGAGTTAACAGGATACTCAGGTTAGTAATACATTCTGGAATTCACTCCTCTCCATCATCAACTTGTCTGTATGGCTATCCTAATCAGAAAAACTTCTAGGCAGCTATTCCAATTTTGATTTATTTGGAACCAGTCTATTTGACCATGGTAGTCTGGTTGGTGATTCCCAGTCATGCTGGTGAAGTGCTACTGAACAACTGGATCTAGAAGCTTCAGGAAGGTGTGAGTCATTACTACCCCTCAAGCATTCCAGCTTTTTATCAGAGCATCTGCTTTGTGCTGTGCTTCACTGGTCACTAAATAAAAGCAGAACATAGCTAAATGGTCAATAACTCAGTCCTACAGGGACAGCACTGTCACTAAATGAGGGAAGATACATTTATATAATATAAACATTTTTTACTGTAAAGCATTGTTATGCTAAGAATGCCTTACACAAGCAAGCAAAACAACATATATGTATTTTAAAAAGGCAGAAATGGGTGAGGTGCAATGGCTGAAATTCAGTGCAGCTCTGAAGATGACTCCAAGGCTATGGGTTCTTTCTGTGCTTGTATTTCTGTGGGTTTCTACTACTGATGGTGAAGTCAGACAGTAGAACTAAGCAGCCCCACCTCAATATTCTCCACAGAAGGCCCATCACACTTTACCTAATGCCTAATGGAAGAAACTAGAATGTCAGAAGTGACTGCTACACTGGGGAAGCTAGAAAGTGGACTAAATGCATGCACTATATGCATTTACATTTCTGATGCCATTACATTACCACTACAGATGAAATAAATGCTGCCATTACAGAGTCGCATACTGCCCATTCACCTCAACTTAATTTGGTGCACTTGTTTGTTTGTTTGGTTGGTTGGTTAGTTTTTTGCCTTTCACTGAATCACAAACCACATATTCTAAACTTCTAAAGTATGAACGATCTTCTCCTCTGCCTCTATAATTACAGTGGTGTATACAAGAATATATACATTCTGGGGCATTTTTAAACTTCCGCTATGACTCTGAGTTACAAGTCCATGAAGAACCAACTGGCCAAGCATAACTGCTCATGTAATCAACCCCGTGAAAAAATAAATATAAAAAGTACATATAAATTTAAGTTGCATGGTCACACAAACATGAGAAAAATGAGAAATTTCCCAAAAAGGGAATCCTTGCCATTGCAGTCCTTGTGACAGCAGTGACTTCCACAGGAAAGCAGTTATTTAGGCATGTAACATCACTAAGTTGTGCTCAGTGAGTTGGCTTCTTGGTGAGTTGTAAATCAAGAAGCAGTAGAGCAGTCCTTCTCTAACTGCATTATACCTGCTGCATCCTTTGAATTTCCTAGAACCCTTTCATGTTGACTGGAGCTGATCTATTGTACCCATACGATAACATACACAAAGTACTCTTCCAGACTTTTTTTTCTCACAGTAACAAATATGCTGCCTTTTTAATATACTTTTTCTTCTGAATAGCAGCATGACATTTTAATAAGTGCTTAACATAAAGCTCTCAGTATCCACCGAGCTCATCATCACATGTCATCATACTTAGGACCACTATTAACCTGTTTACCAGTTTTGTCATCGTGTAAGCTCTTCCACAAATAAACAGTTCCTCCTCTCTTTTGTTGCCATTGACACTGCACTGCTATTAGGATAAGCAATATAAACAGTGACCTCTGGAAGGAATGAAAGCTTATCTGTTAAATCCTAATATTTTAGTGAACTTTCCTTCAGTATTCAGTGAACCACACATTTATTTTTGCATTTTAAACAACCAGTAAATGAAAAAAATGAAGCCGTCTATACTGTTAAAAGATACTGTTAAACAGTATTAAATAGTATTACTTAAATTCTAAGGCTGAACAAATATATATGGTATATTCTCATATATTCTCAGTAAAAGTAACATACTCGCTGTACGAAGAGTAACGTGGCTCGAGCTGTATCTCTCTTCATTTTCAGCTTATGTGTGATGTTGAGCTTTACATTGTATTTCAGTGATTCATCATCCTCTGTAGCAAAACTCCTTACAGTTTTTATCGAGGAAACTACCTCTCCAGCAAGGTCATTGGATGTGGCAATGGAATCCTGTACACTTTGAACTAGTTTCTACAACAAAAAGGCATACAAACATAGTAGTAAATATTAGGAATGAGAACATTTAATCAATTGAAGCTTCAAAAAGCTGAAATGTTATTTAAGTGCCATTATAGTTTCTCATATACATTTCATTTTAAAATCAAGAAACATCCGTAACCAGCAAACACAATTTTCTGTTAAACCACACATTTACCCATTTTGCAAGAAATATTTCAGTCAATATTTAGTGAAGTACATATGAGAAGTAAAAACATATGAGCAAAATATTCAAAACAATACAAATCTAGAATTTATTAATGAGTTATATAATCATGTCAAGAAGGATTAATCAAATCCTCATTTCCTACAATCCTTGCAATACCTTATTTTCTCAGACTCAGCCTTTGCAAACCAGTCTGCTTTCATCAAACATAATTTTAGCATTATTCTGAAGAGATCTCAGAAAGATCCATCTAGTTATGGATGGTGAGGGGGTTCTGCCCCCATAGACAGGAAAAAAAGATTAATAACCCGTTTGTTTCAACAAAAAAAAAATTAACAGACCATAGCAGACATGGTTTAATGCAAAAATAGTTTTGTATAACACTGAAAGGGTGACAAAAGCGCAGAAAATGAAAATCATAAAATCTGTCTAATGCAATATGATTATATTCACAAACATTACGTGCAGTCCCATAAATGTGATTTGTTCACGATGCCCCTTACATAGTCTGAAAAATAGCTTGAGTCATAGAAGTAGGTTGTCCTACTATTACTTTGCCTGCAGGCCTCTGAATCTGACTATAAATCAGGGGTGACTCGTGATACATGTTCTGGGCTACAACCCCCAAATTTCCTTTAAGTGTTTTGCTGCATTTATGTTCATTTTTTTTATTTAAAACATTAAAATGCAAAAGGAACAGCTTGTTGCAGCTGCAGGTCATCTTTGTCAAGGAGCATGAGTTCAACTGCAATTAGCAATTAAAAATAAAAAAAGATGTTGAATGCTGTTGATCTGTTAGTATAAAATACAGTTTTAACCACACTTTTTAATTTGGGGACTAGGCTGGGAAACTCAGCCAATCTGCAGGTAAGTGACTTCAACACTGCAAAAGTCTTATAGCTGATGAGTCATGCTCCTTGGCTTTAATGCTTGGAGACTACAGTGCTAATTATTTTTAGACTACAGTGCTAATTATTTTTTTAATTTTAATCAGACAGTGGGTAGGGGTGGCATACCACTAATCTGTTGCTCATTTTGAGTGTTAAAGTCACGTTCCGTGCTGTTGCATATTGAAAAGGTCAGTGACAGTGATTGTTGTAACGTTTTTTAACTACTCTCAATGGCAAATACAGAATTGATTTATATTTATCAAAAAGCTATAAGTAGCTGTACATGCAGTTTACAGTTAGCACTTAGCAGGTGATTAAAGCTATGAGGTGTTAACAAGCTATTTCCTCTATTCCAAGGTCTCACTCCCTTAGCCTCTATTTGCCTGCTGTGTGACTCTGATCAGGCCACTTAACCAGACAGCAATCTTAGGCTGAGTCTGGAAAAAAATCTGTGTGGATCAGTACTCTATACTTGCACAAAAATAAAGTAATTGCTTTTGATTTTGCTTCTTATTTTTGCCCTTTACCTGATAACATTTTTGATTCTCTAGAAAGGGTCACCCAGACTCTGCTAGACTTTGCTGTGAGGGAAAGTTTAGTTTGCTTTTTATTTGTTGTATTAATTCATTGCCTTTTTCTGTTTTGAATACTGTGACTTGTTTTATTTAACTTGTGTTGTACTTCTATTCAGCTTTTAACTGCATATTAAAACTTGAAAAGAGACCACAACTCTGTCTCTTGTGAGTCAGGCAGAATTTTTTTTCTGACCCTCCCACCTGGTTATTGTAGTGTTCTTAAACACCACTATCTTTCTAGTTGCCTTCCCCTTATGTTAATTTGACCATGTATCTAATTTCCTCTCCGTTTTTACTGGTTTGTGTGAGTAAGCACAAAATTATCATTTTGTGAAATCACTCCCCTTCAACTATTTAAATTTATTGGCCATCCAACTGTATTCCATAGTACCAGAATACAAAAGTGACCACCCCCTTTCAATCTATCACGCTGTTTTAAAAATAGTGACTCTCCACTCAAACTTAACTTTTTAGACAGGTAAAAATAGTGACTCTCCACTAAAACTTAACTTTTTAGACAGGTAAAACTTAGTACCGATTGGCTAGACAGAGGGACTGAGCTAGTAAAGATGTGCAGCAGGTTAGGGTGATAAAGGATAATGAGGGAAACGTACTCACAAGCGAGGACAGTGTGTTGAGCAGATGGAAAGAGTACTTTCAGGGGTTGATGAATGAAGAGAATGAGAGGGAGAGAAGGTTGGATGATGTGCGGACAGTGAATCATGAAGTGCAGTGGATTAGCAAGGAGGAAGTAAGGATAGCTATGAAGAGGATGAAGAACGGAAAGACTGTTGGTCCAGATGACATACCTGTGGAAGCATGGAGGTGTTTAGGTGAAATGGCAGTGGAGTTTTTAGCTAGATTGTTTAATGAAATCTTGGAAAGTGAGAAGATGCCTGAGGAATGGAGAAAAAGTGTTTTGGTACCGATTTTTAAGAATAAGGGTGATGTGCAGAGCTGTAGTAACTACAGAGGGATTAAACTGATCAGTCACAGCATGAAGTTATGGGAAAGAGTAGTGGAAGCTAGGTTAAGAAGTGAGGTGATGATTGTAGAATAAATCCAATAAAAAATATGGCAATACACAAACTAGGCAGTATATTGAAAAGTCCAACCATAAAATATGCTATAAAAATTTTTAATGAAGGAGGTAAGCGCTTTCACATAACAGCTTCATCAGACCATAGAAACCTTCAAAATATAATCCATTTAAATACAGTGCATCAGCCAATCAACATGTAGACAGCTTAATTGCATTGATTTAAAGTGAAACTAACCCCAGTCTCTATAAAAAATCTCTCAAATGTAGCAAAGGTAAAAATAACAAATAAAATAAAATAAAACATATATATGTATGTACACAATATAAAATAACCTATGTGATGCCTAGAAGTATATGTCAGCATACACCCATATAGGGTATTTACGGGTCTATATTATATTCTCGAAAGCCGACAATGATGAATCCGACATTGTCGACATGAGAATAGCGAATAGCGAATCTCGAATGTTTAAACCGAAATCTCCTTAAGGGGAGATTCCCATTTACTGCAATGTAGTGTGGTCTCAGAGTTAGTATATTTAAGTAGCGGGGGTGTGGGTGGTGCAGGGGGGGCTTGCCCCCCTGCTTAAACCCATTAGGGTACTTTTGTTTTTTTTTGGGGGGGTTGTTATTATTAGTTCGATGGTTGAAGACATTGACCATATGGTGTTCGATGTTTTCAACCTTCGAGCTTATAATACAGACCCGATATTTACTATCTTACTGACAGTCTTCTTGATTTTAAAGTAGGCTTAGATGCTCCAACATTTAAGCCCTTCACTCTTTTCACCCTAAGTCTTATCATCCATTTAACTTCCTTGCTCTCGGTCATATTCCTAATATCCTCCTCTCGTACTGTAGGTGTGACTTTGTCTATAACCATAAACCTAAACTTATAGTCATCTCCTGACATCAATTGGCATTAATTTCACCAAATTGAACCTATTATGGATATTATTAATAAGAACTGGCGGGTTTCGACTACAGACCCAGAGGTTAGGGGAGTGGATGCGGAACATCCCACTTTCTTTTTTAAAAATAAACATAACCTGAAAAGGCTTTTATGCCATCCCAAGGAAGGCAGTAGATACAGTGAAAGAACAACTGGCATGCACCCCTGTGGGAACTGTAATTTGTGTTGCTATGCTGATACTACTAGGTCATTCATACATCCAAATACAGGTCAACATTACACTTTTGAAATTAATGCCAATTGTAAGACATCTCATGTGGTTTATCTTATGAAGTGCATAACATGTGAATCGTTCTACATTGGCAAAATGGGCAGAACTCTCAGAGAGAGAATGAGAGAAAGTACAGTTTTGTACCTACCATAAATGTAGATGTTTGAGTGTTCACACTGCTGCAGTCATCACACTTGGGTTATCCTGCCGTTAGGCGGTCCCGCAGTCGGCCCGAGTTCCAAAGTCTTGGTCCGATGTCGGTTGCTGTCGCTTCTTCCCTGACATCAGTGCGCCAGGGGTATATAAGAGGCATCCGACGCCATTTTCTTCAGTTTTTCTTGCCCCAGATGTCAGGTGCCCCCTAGTAGGTGGGCAATACATATTGCCAATGAAACAAGTACAGAAAATACAAATAATACCTTCAGTAATAAGCAAATACACCACAAAGGTTGTATAGGACAGAAAGGTATAGATAAGTTCAGCTAGTTCAGAGGGGATGGAGGGAGGGTAACCTGGACTGCAGCAGTGTGAACACTCTAACATCTACATTTATGGTAGGTACAAAACTGTACTATGTTCATCGTGTTACACTGCTGCAGTCATCACACTTGGGTTGAATCCCAAAGCTAAGGATGGTGGTGGAGTTAAACAGGGCTTGGAGAAGCTAGTAGGCCCTGCAGAACTGCAGTGGCAAAACCAGCTCTAGTCTTAGAGTATAGAGGTAAGTGATAGTGCTTGGTGAAGGTGTGCACTGAACTCCAAGTTGCAGCTTCCAAGATATCCTTGGCTGGTACCCCCCTGAGAAAGGCTGTTGATGTAGCTGTAGCCCTGGTGGAGTGGGACCTAATGCTAGCAGATACCGGTTTCCCATGATGTGTGTAACAGAAACGTATACAATGCCCTATCCATTTTGAAATGGTCTGTTTTGAGATAGCTTTTCCTTGTGATCCTGTAGCATAGGATACAAAGAGCTGGTCAGATTTTCTGAAAGCCTTAGTTTTATCCAAGTAGTAGCGTAATTGCCTGTGAATGTCCAAAGAGTGCAGGAGTCTTTCTTCTTTGTTCTGGGGGTTTGGAAAAAAGGTGGGCAAATGAATGGTTTGGTTTAGGGCCACACTGGATACCACCTTTGGCATAAAGGAAGGGTTAGTCCGTAGAGCAACTCTGTCTTTATGAAAAATGAGGAAAGGCTCCACTGCCATTAGGGCCTGTAGCTCTGCGACTCTTCTAGCTGAAGTTATTCCTAGTAGCAGGGCAGTTTTCCATGATAGAAACTTTAACTCGGCTGAAATAGCTGGTTCAAAGGGCGGTAGTGTAAGCTTTTCCAGAACAAAGTTGAGATCCCAAGTTGGTGTTGGTGCTCTCCTGGGTGGTCTTATGTTCTTACCCCCTCTGAGATACTGTCTTAGGAGTGGATGTGAAAATAAAGGAGGATCCGTGTTGTAGTGAGCTGAAATTGCTGAGGCGTGGATCTTTATAGAAGAAAAAGAAAGTCCTTTGTGCAACATCTCAGCTAAGTATTGTAGAATCTGAGGAATGTTTGGAACAAGGGGATTTTGGCCTTTAGCCTGGTTCCAGGCGAAAATCTTTTCCATTTGTCTGAATAGGCTTTCCTGGTGCTGGGCCTCCTGGCCTCCAGAATGACATCCATAACAGCTTTAGATAGAGGTGTTGGCTGGTTGTTTAGGCAATCTGCCATGCATCCAGATTTAAAGTCCTGAGCTGGCTGTGTAGAATCTGATTGTTTTGCTGGTGAGTGTAGTTGGTCTGAAGACACCTTCTGCAACCGAAGGCATTTCTACTGCACCGGAATCTCCTTCTGCTATGGAGTCGGAAGGGCCTAAAGAAGAAGGCTGCACCGGCCTAGTACTCTCCGCTTGTGAATCAGAAGCCGTCTGGGGTTCTAATTCAGCAGTCGTCAGGGGCTGTGTAGGCGCCTCACTGAAAACCAGATAACTGGCGACAGGCCCAGCAGAGGCCTTGGAGTCTAGTTTGGGTCTAGGCTGCCTATCCTTATCCTTGCGTTTTTTATGCATGCCGGTCGTCGGTTGCTCCGACGGCATGGTATAATTAAATTTCCTACCAAAGTAATGTCGGGCGAAATCGAACCGACGTTTGATAATTCGTTTATTAAACCTAGCACAAAACTGACAACTTGGGACGTCGTGGTCTGGGCCTAGGCAAGGAATACATTAAGAATGAAAGTTCTTATGAGGTATTTGCTTCCCACAAGAAATGCAATTGTTAACTTTTTCTGACATCGGACTAAGGCAAGAAAAGGTTCCCCAACGGGGTACTTAGCTTTATTGAAGACTCCGGTCTGAAATTCGATTTGAAAATCTCAGGAGTCGGCCGACCGGCACTTGCGAACTGCTTCTGCTTCGGGCACCGCGCGGCAAGAAAGACTGAAGAAAATGGCGTCGGATGCCTCTTATATACCCCTGGCGCACTGACATCAGGGAAGAAGTGACAGCAACCGACGCCGGACCAAGCCTTTGGAACTTGGGCTGACTGCGGGACCACCTGATGGCAGGATAACCCAAGTGTGATGACTGCAGCAGTGTAACACAATGAACATCATGTTTACAATATTAGAATCAGGTCATCCAATAATGCTCTAGTTAAACATGTGACTTAAAAATGTTCGTCTGTAAGAAATATCTGGAACTTTTAATGAATGGACATGTACATATGGATGGGAATTTAAGAAAGAAGAGTACATGGAATCCCCCACTACGTCCCCAATTAAAAAAAATTGAAAATGCTGTGGAAACAGAATTAAGGTTGAAAATTTCTAAAAACAAAGTATGGTCTAACCTGACAGTAGAGGAAAGGTCCCTATTGGAGACAATCAAATCTAATAAGTTTGTTAGGGTGATGGAACTCTGAGGGGCTGATGAATGAAGAGAATGAGAGGGAGAGAAGGTTGGATGATGTGCAGATAGTGAATCATGAAGTGCAGTGGATTAGCAAGGAGGAAGTAAGGATAGCTATGAAGAGGATGAAGAATGGAAAGGCTGTTGGTCCAGATGACATACCTGTGGAAGCATGGAGGTGTTTAGGTGAAATGGCAGTGGAGTTTTTAGCTAGATTGTTTAATGAAATCTTGGAAAGTGAGAAGATGCCTGAGGAATGGAGAAAAAGTGTTTTGGTATCGATTTTTAAGAATAAGGGTGATGTGCAAAGCTGTAGTAACTACAGAGGGATTAAATTCATCAGTCTCAGCATGACGTTATGGGAAAGAGTAGTGGAAGCTTGGTTAAGAAGGGAGGTGATGATTACTGATCAGCGGTGTGGTTTCATGCCACGAAAGTGTACTACAGATGCAATGTTTGCTCTGAGAGTGTTGATGGAGAAGTACAGAGAAGGTCAGAAGGAGTTGCATTGTGTCTTTGTGGACTTAGAGAAAGCATGTGATAGAGTGCATAGAGAGGAGTTGTGGTATTGTATGAGGAAGTCGGGAGTGTTAGAGAAGTATGTAAGAGTGGTACAGGATATGTACGAGGGTAGTGTGATAGCGGTGAGGTCTGTGGTGGGAGTGACAGATGCGTTTAAGGTGCAGGTGGGATTACATCAAGGATCAGTTCTGAGCCCTTTCTTATTTGCAATGGTGATGGACAGGATGACAGACGAGATCAGACAGAAGTCCCTGTGGACTATGATGTTTTTAGATGACATTGTGATCTGTAGTGAGAGTAGGGAACAGGTGGAGGAGACCCTGGAGAGGTGGAGATATGCTCTAGAGAGAAGAGGAATGGTCAGCAGGACTAAGATAGAATAGATGTGTGTGAATGAGAGGGAAGATAAAGGAATGGTGAGGATGCAGGAAGTAGAGGTGGCGAAGGTGAATGAGTTTAAGTACTTAGAATCAACAGTTCAGAGTAATGATGAGTGTGGAAGAGAGGTGAAGAAGAGAGTACAGGCAGGATGGAGTGGGTGGAGAAGAGTGTCAGGAGTGATTTGTGACAGACGAGTACCAGTAAGAGTGAAAGGGAAGGTCTACAAGAGGGTAGTGAGACCAGCTATGTTATACGGGTTGGAGACAGTGGCATTGACAAAAAGGCAGGAGTCAGAGCTTGACGTGGCAGAGTTGAAGATGTTAAGATTTGCAGTGGGTGTGACGAGGATGGACAGGATTAGGAATAAGTATATTAGAGGGTCAGCCCAGGTTGGAAGGTTTGGAGACAAAGCTAGAGAGGCAAGATTACGTTGGTTTGAACATATGCTGAGGAGGGATGTAGAGTATATTGGGAAAAGGATGCTAAGGATGAAGCTACCAGGTAACAGGAAAAGAGGAAGGCCTAAGATAAGGTTTATGGATGTGGTGAGAGAGGACATGCAGGTGGTTGGTGTGACAGAGCAAGATGCAGAGGACAGGAAGAAATGGAAACAGTTGATCTGCTGTGATGACTCCTAATGGGAGCAGCCGAAAGAAGAAGAAGAAGAACTTATGTTACCTACTTTCACATCTATCCCCTCTAGTGCACACTACAGTGTTTAGGAT
The DNA here is from genome assembly GCF_019279795.1 of Protopterus annectens. Taxonomy (NCBI): domain Eukaryota; kingdom Metazoa; phylum Chordata; order Ceratodontiformes; family Protopteridae; genus Protopterus; species Protopterus annectens. The sequence continues at coordinate 691,522,013 of NC_056743.1, forward strand.
AAACCATTTTTTTTTCATCTTACCTTTAAGCATCCCTGTGACTAGCACTTGCTTTAAAACCTGCTGGAAAGCACTAGGAAGTCTTAAACTGATACAAGAACTCAACTCTCCTTGTTAATACAGAGTAATTAATTGTAGGCACTAAACAGCCTATAATTGTAAAGTACCTTGCTAAGGTAAGGGAAAACAGCTCTTGTACTTTACTAAAAAAAGCACCAAACCAGGCATGTCCAAGGGTCAGCTTCCGGTGATTTCTCCTGTCCACCTGGTGAATCTATGCATACTGGGGCAATGCAGCAATTGCCTCATGTACACAGACAACCCTCTCCTCCTACCACCCAACACTACAACCTGCGAGAGATACACTTACATAGCCAAACTGGAAGCAAAGCTCTCTCCACCCAAGATTGTGCTAGACAGTCAAGAGGAGAAGATTAACACCCGTACTACACCTCAAGCAAAACATAGCCCTTCTAAACCCACACCAGCAACACCTACACATAGCAACACTAAACCCACATATGTGGAGGTCCTTAACAGTAACTGCCCAAGCAACAAGGACCTCCAAAGCTGAAACGCAAACACCAATCACAACCAAAGTGTCACATAGTTCACAACACCAGTGCACCACCCAACAACAGCCCCTAAGGCAAGACAATGTACCCAACACTTCATAGGTGACTCTATAGTCAGGCTCAGTGATGTCCCACTCACCAGGCTGAACAAGCAGAAAATTAAAGTCAGCTGACTGTCGGGTGCCAGGATCTGCCACATAATGCATGCACTCAAGTCACTCCACAACAATTACAAATATGACTCTGCCATTGTCCATGTCGGAGTGAATGACTTGAGACGTACCTCCCTGGACTACATGAAAAGAGACATGGAAGAGCTCTCGGATCATGTGGCTCAGGCAGGTATGACCCTAGCCCTGAGTAGCATCCTGCCTTCGCCCAGAATGATTCCACAGTATAAGGACAAAATGACTGACTTCAACAACTGGCTAAGCTTCTGGTGTCATTCAAAGAGGATCCAGTATCTGATTGCCTGGAACAACATGATCGACAGACCACGATGCTTTGCCAGAGATGGTCTGCACCTATCGCCCCTGGAATTTAGGTTACCGGATAAGGCTCTTGCCACCCCTATAGTGCCTTTTTTAGACAAAGTTCAAAGGACAAAACCACCACTGTAACAGATACAGGCGTGCAAAATCTGAAGGTAATACTACTCAATGCTAGAAGCCTAAACCTCAAAATGCACTTTGTTGAGGCACTCCTAAAAACAGAGAACATTGATATCTGTGCAGTAACTCAGACCTGGTTCAAGGCTCCAGAGAGCACCCCTGCCATACCAGGCTACAACTCTTACCACACTTTTCAGCCACCAAACCAGGACCAAAACACTAAAGGTGAAGGAGTGTCAATATTCACCAAAGATATTCACAACACCAGGCTAGTTGCCCAACACAATGCATCTGAAATTCTCCAGGTGCAACTAACACTAGGTAAGACTGCAATCCAAATTGTAGCTTGCTACAGATCCCCCACCATGCCCCAAGTTTCTCACTACACCTTTCTAAACATACTGGAAAATATTAAGATACAACCAAACCGTAATACTGGGTGATTTCAACCACACTGCCATTAACTGGGAAAACTACTTGTGTACCAACACCTTTGCCCAATGGTTCTTGGAATTCATAAATTCCAATGCCCTGGATCAACTAATCCTTAGTCCCACCAGGGGCTCCAATATCCTAGACCTGGTCATTACCAACATGGGAAATCGATGCTCCACACCTATGATCACCCCCTCGTTGGTCAGGTCTAACAATAAGCTAATCACCCTTGACATCCACATCCCACCCCCACCCCCCAGTAAGGAAACCTCCGTAAAAAAACTTCTCCAAAGCAAACTTCATGCTACTAGTCAGAAGTGACAAACTTCATGACACCCATGAAGATGGGAACTGAAAGTTTGACTGCTGAATCCTACACTATGGCACTGTAGGAGCACATCCACTCATGCATGAATTGTGCCATCCCCAATAGAACCAACATGCTCTCCTCCAAAAAAAGGAAGCCAATCTGGTGGTCCCTTGCCATAAGCAAACTTTACAACAAAAGGAAGAAACTAAGTAAAACAATAAAACAAGAATTCACACCTCAAAAGGCAATTGTGTAAATGCCAGCAAAATGTATAATAAATCCAATAAAAAAATATGGCAATACACAAACTAGGCAGTATATTGAAAAGTCCAACCATAAAATACGCTATAAAAATTTTTAATGAAGGAGGTAAGCGCTTTCACATAACAGCTTCATCAGACCATAGAAACCTTCAAAATATAATCCATTTAAATACAGTGCATCAGCCAATCAACATGTAGACAGCTTAATTGCATTGATTTAAAGTGAAACTAATCACAGTCTCTATAAAAAAATCTCTCAAACGTAGCAAAGGTAAAAATAAAAAATAAAATAAAACATATATATATATATATATATATATGTACACAATGTAAAATAACCTATGTGATGCCTAGAAGTATATGTCAGCATACACCCATATAGGGTATTTACGGGTCTATATTATATTCTCGAAAGCCGACAATGATGAATCCAACATTGTCGACGTGAGAATAGCGAATGCTGAGAATCTCAAATGTTTAAACGGAAATCTCCATAAGGGGAGATTTCCATTTACTGCAATGTAGTGTGGTCTCAGAGTTGGTATATTTAAGTAGCGGGAGGTGTGGGTGGTGCAGGGGGGGCTTGCCCCCCCTGCTTAAACCCGTTAGGGTACTTTTGTTTTTTTTTGGGGGGGTTGTTATTATCAGTTCGATGGTTGAAGACATTGACCATATGGTGTTCGATGTTTTCAACCTTCGAGCTTATAATACAGACCCGATATTTACTATCTTACTGACAGTCTTCTTGATTTTAAAGTAGGCTTAGATGCTCCAACATTTAAGCCCTTCACTCTTTCCGCCCTAAGTCTTATCATCCATTTAACTTTCTTGCTCTCGGTCATATTCCTAATATCCTCCTCTCGTACTGTAGGTGTGACTTTGTCTATAACCATAAACCTAAACCTATAGTCATCTCCTGACATCAATTGGCATTAATTTCACCAAATTGAACCTATTATGGATATTATTAATAAGAATTGGCGGGTTTCGATTACAGACCCAGAGGTTAGGGGAGTGGATGGGGAACATCCCACTTTCTTTTTTAAAAATAAACATAACCTGAAAAGGCTTTTATGCCATCCCAAGGAAGGCAGTAGATACAGTGAAAGAACAACTGGCATGCACCCCTGTAGGAACTGTAATTTTTGTTGCTATGCTGATACTAGTAGGTCATTCATACATCCAAATACAGGTCAACATTACACTTTTGAAATTAATGCCAATTGTAAGACATCTTATGTGGTTTATCTTGTGAAGTGCATAACATGTGAATCGTTCTACATTGGCAAAATGGGCAGAACTCTCAGAGAGAGAATGAGAGAAAGTACAGTTTTTTACCTACCATAAATGTAGATGTTTGAGTGTTCACACTGCTGCAGTCATCACACTTGGGTTATCCTGCCGTCAGGCGGTCCCGCAGTCGGCCCGAGTTCCAAAGTCTTGGTCCGGCGTCGGTTGCTGTCACTTCTTCCCTGACATCAGTGCGCCAGGGGTATATAAGAGGCATCCGACGCCATTTTCTTCAGTTTTTCTTGCCCCAGATGTCAGGTGCCCCCTAGTAGGTGGGCAATACATATTGCCAATGAAACAAGTACAGAAAATACAAATAATACCTTCAGTAATAAGCAAATACACCCCAAAGGTTGTATAGGACAGAAAGGTATAGATAAGTTCAGCTAGTTCAGAGGGGATGGAGGGAGGGTAACCTGGACTGCAGCAGTGTGAACACTCTAACATCTACATTTATGGTGGGTACAAAACTGTACTATGTTCATCGTGTTACACTGCTGCAGTCATCACACTTGGGTTGAATCCCAAAGCTAAGGATGGTGGTGGAGTTAAACAGGGCTTGGAGAAGCTAGTAGGCCCTGCAGAACTGCAGTGGCAAAACCAGTTCTAGTCTTAGAGTATAGAGGTAAGTGATAGTGCTTGGTGAACGTGTGCACTGAACTCCAAGTTGCAGCTTCCAAGATATCCTTGGCTGGTACCCCCCTGAGAAAGGCTGTTTATGTAGCTGTAGCCCTGGTGGAGTGGGACCTAATGCTAGCAGATACCGGTTTCCCATGATGTGTGTAACAGAAACGTATACAATGCCCTATCCATTTTGAAATGGTCTGTTTTGAGATAGCTTTTCCTTGTGATCCTGTAGCATAGGATACAAAGAGCTGGTCAGATTTTCTGAAAGCCTTAGTTTTATCCAAGTAGTAGCGTAATTGCCTGTGAATGTCCAAAGAGTGCAGGAGTCTTTCTTCTTTGCTCTGGAGGTTTGGAAAAAAAGGTGGGCAAATGAATGGTTTGGTTTAGGGCCACACTGGATACCACCTTTGGCATAAAGGAAGGGTTAGTCCGTAGAGCAACTCTGTCTTTATGAAAAATGAGGAAAGGCTCCACTGCCATTAGGGCCTGTAGCTCTGAGACTCTTCTAGCTGAAGTTATTGCTAGTAGCAGGGCAGTTTTCTATGATAGAAACTTTAACTTGGCTGAAATAGCTGGTTCAAAGGGCGGTAGTGTAAGCTTTTCCAGAACAAAGTTGAGATCCCAAGTTGGTGTTGGTGCTCTCCTGGGCGGTCTTATGTTCTTAACCCCTCTGAGATACTGTCTTGGGAGTGGATTTGAAAATAAAGGAGGATCCGTGTTGTAGTGAGCTGAAATTGCTGAGGCGTGGATCTTAATAGATGAAAAAGAAAGTCCTTTGTGCAACATCTCAGTTAAGTATTGTAGAATCTGAGGAATGTTTGGAATAAGGGGATTTTGGCCTTTAGCCTAGTTCCAGGCGTAAAATCTTTTCCATTTGTCTTAATAGGCTTTCCTGGAGTTGGGCCTCCTGGCCTCCAGAATGACATCCATAACAGCTTTAGATAGAGGTGTTGGCTGGTTGTTTAGGTAATCTGCCATGCAGCCAGATTTAAAGTCTTGAGCTGGCTGTGTAGAGTCAGATTGTTTTGCTGGTGAGTGTAGTTGGTCTGAAGAGACCTTCTGCAACCAAAGGCATTTCTACTGCACCGGAATCTCCTTCTGCTATGGAGTCGGAAGGGCCTAAAGAAGAAGGCTGCACCGGCCTAGTACTCTCCGCTTGTGAATCAGAAGCCGTCTGGGGTTCTAATTCAGCGGTCGTCAGGGGCTGCGTAGGCACCTCACTGAAAACCGGAGAACCGGCGACAGGCTCAGCAGAGGCCTCGGAGTCTAGTTTGGGTCTAGGCTGCCTATCCTTATCCTTGCGTTTTTTATGCATGCCGGTCGTCAGTTGCTCCGACGGCATGGTATAATTAAATTTCCTACCAAAGTAATGTTGGGCGAAATCGAACCGACGTTTGATAGTTCGTTTATTAAACCTAGCACAAAACCGACAACCTGGGACGTCGTGGTCTGGGCCTAGGCAAGGAATACAGTAAGAATGAAAGTCCTTATGAGGTATTTGCTTCCCACAAAAAATGCAATTGTTAATTTTTTCTGACATCGGACTGAGGCAAGAAAAGGTTCCCCAATGGGATACTTAGCTTTATTGAAGACTTCGGTCTGAAATTCGATTTAAAAATCTCAGGAGTCGGCTGACCGGCACTTGCGAACTGCTTCTGCTTCGGGCACCGCGCGGCAAGAAATACTGAAGAAAATGGCGTCGGATGCCTCTTATACACCCCTGGCGCACTGACGTCAGGGAAGAAGCGACAGCAACCAACGCCAGACCAAGAATTTGGAACTCGGGCCGACTGCGGGACTGCCTGACGGCAGGATAACCCAAGTGTGATGACTGCAGCAGTGTAACACGATGAACATCATGTTTACAATATTAGAATCAGATCATCCAATAATGCTCTAGTTAAACATCTGACTTAAAAATGTTCGTCTGTAAAAAATATCTGGAACTTTATGAATGGACATGTACATATGGATGTGAATTTAAGAAAGAAGAGTACATGGAATCCCCCACTACGTCCCCAATTAAAAAAACTGAAAATGCTGTGGAAACAGAATTAAGGTTGAAAATTCTAAAAACAATGTATGGTCTAACCTGACAGTAGAGGAAAGGTCCCTATTGGAGACAATCAAATCTAATATGTTTGTTAGGGTGATGGAACTCTGAGGGGCTGATGAATGAAGAGAATGAGAGGGACAGAAGGTTGGATGATGTGCAGAGAGTGAATCATGAAGTGCAGTGGGTTATAAAGGAGGAAGTAAGGATAGCTATGAAGAGGATGAAGAATGGAAAGGCTGTTGGTCCAGATGACATACCTGTGGAAGCATGGAGGTGTTTAGGTGAAATGGCAGTGGAGTTTTTAGCTAGATTGTTTAATGAAATCTTGGAAAGTGAGAAGATGCCTGAGGAATGGAGAAAAATTGTTTTGGTACCGATTTTTAAGAATAAGGGTGATGTGCAAAGCTGTAGTAACTACAGAGGGATTAAATTGATCAGTCACAGCATGACGTTATGGGAAAGAGTAGTGGAAGCTTGGTTAAGAAGGGAGGTGATGATTACTGATCAGCGGTGTGGTTTCATGCCACGAAAGTGTACTACAGATGCAATGTTTGCTCTGAGAGTGTTGATGGAGAAGTACAGAGAAGGTCAGAAGAAGTTGCATTGTGTCTTTGTGGACTTAGAAAAGGAAGTCAGGAGTGTTAGAGAAGTATGTAAGAGTGGTACAGGATATGTACGAGGGTAGTGTGATAGCGGTGAGGTCTGTGGTGGGAGTGACAGATGCGTTTAAGGTGCAGGTGGGATTACATCAAGGATCAGCTCTGAGCCTTTTCCTATTTGCAATGGTGATGGACAGGATGACAGACGAGATCAGACAGAAGTCCCTGTGGACTATGATGTTTGTAGATGACATTGTGATCTGTAGTGAGAGTAGGGAACAGGTGGAGGAGACCCTGGAGAGGTGGAGATATGCTCTAGAGAGAAGAGGAATGAAGGTCAGCAGGAATAAGACAGAATATATGAGTGTGAATGAGAGGGAGGATAGAGGAATGGTGAGGATGCAGGGAGTAGAGGTGGCAAAGGTGGATGAGTTTAAATACTTAGGATCAACAGTTCAGTGTAATGGTGAGTGTGGAAGAGAGGTGAAGAAGAGAGTACAGGCAAGATGGAGTGGGTGGATAAGAGTGTCAGGAGTGATTTGTGACAGACGAGTGCCAGTAAGAGTGAAAGGGAAGGTCTAGTGAAACCAGCTATGTTATATGGGTTGGAGACAGTGGCATTGGCAAAAAGGCTGGAGTCAAAGCTGGACGTGGCAGAGTTAAAGATGTTAATATTTGTACTAGGTGTGACAAGGGTGGACAGGATTAGGAATAAGTATATTAGAGGGTCAGCCCAGGTTGGAAGGTTTGGAGACAAAGCCAGACAGGCAAGATTACGTTGGTTTGGACATGTGCTGAAGAGGGATGCAGAGTATATTGGGAAAAAGATGCTAAGATTAAAGCTGCCAGGTAACAGGAAAAGCGGAAGGCCTAAGATAAGGTTCATGGATGTGGTGAGAGAGGACATGCAGGTGGTTGCTGTGACAGAGCAAGATGCAGAGGACAGGAAGAAATGGAAACAGATGATCCACTGTGGTGACCCCTAATGGGAGCAGCCGAAAGAAGAAGAAGAAGGGTGATGGAACTGGATAAGGGTGGGAGAACTGTACTTATGGACTCTATTATATATGAAGGTAAAATGATGGATTTATTACTTGATGACAGTAAATACACTAAGGTATCGATACATGAGATACATACTGCATATAAGAAAATATATTTAGCTCTTTATGATTTGGTGTATGAAGGGTTTATTGATACAGAAACCTTCAGATTTTTACATAATAAAGAACCTAGAGTCCCATCTATATTTGGGATCCCAAAGGTCCATAAGGACATAGATAACCCACCACTTAGGCCAGTCGTGGCTGCTAGTCAATCAGTTATGACCCCTATAGCCAAATACATGGATTTTAAACTAAAGAATATGTCCATGGGAGCAACTAATGTTTTAAAGGACTCTTGGAATTTTTTAAGGAATGTAAGGAATAACTTGAGCACAAATAACATTTTATTTTCATCACCACTGATGTGATTGATCGCTTCACCTCGATTCCGCATAAGGAAGGTTTACATTTTTTTGAAGAAATCCTAAGAAAGGATAAAAAATTTACACAGAAAGAAATGTATGTGTTTTGGTGTTAATGGAAATGGTTCTCAGCAATAACTTTATATATTTTTCGAGGACAAATTTTTCTGCCAAACTGAGGGAGTTGCCATGGGAGCTAAGTATGCCCCTACATATGCTAACTTGGTACTCTCATGGTGGGAGGAGAAATTTGTGTTCAGTTCTAGATTTAAAGAATGTTAGCTTTACAAACATTTCTTGGACGATATTTGTCTTTTTTGGGTAGAAAGTGAAGAAAGATTTATAGAATTTTTCGACTACATATCAAATAGTACTGACTTTCTGATATTCACTCATAAAGTTGGATATGAAAGTATTGATTACCTTGATGTTATCATTATGAAGGACAATAAGTTTTTATCTAAGGTCCACAGGAAAGACTCATATTGTAACTCATTTTTGCCTCTTCAAAGCGCCCATCCATTTTCTCAAAATTAAAGTATTGTAAAGGGCCAATACGTTCGGGGAGGTAGGATGACATCCTAGGAGAATGATTTTATTAATGAGAGTGCTTTGTTAAAATCTATGTTTTTAGAAAGAGGGTACCCTGAGACACTTATAAAGGAAATACAGGATGAAGTCTTTCAACATGGAAAGGGTATATTTGCACCTATTTTAGGTGTGGGTGACATGGTACCAGTGGAAGATAAAGTTAATAATATGTTGGATGTTGTATATGAAAATGCTTTCATTTTGGACTACAATGGGGATTCTAATATTATGAGGTACTCTGTTAAAAAAGAATGGGACAGATTTGCTAAATGTTCGGACTTGAATCTTAAGTTTGATATGCCCTTAAATTTCATTTTTAGGAAGGGTAAATGTATTAAGGACCTTTTGGAAAACAAATGTACTAATACAGGAAAAAAGAAAGTAGGGACTTATAAATGTGGAGCTTGGAAAACAATGTCCCTTTATATCCAACACTTCTGAGATATATATTAGTAGTAGGAATAAGTATATAATATCTAAATCCTATTATAATCGGGATACTAAAGGACTTGTATATATTGCAGGGTGTGGTGGGAAATGTGAGGCTTTCTACGTAGGCAAGACAGAAAGATGTTTGAAGAAAAGGATATATGAACATGTCTACGACATTAGAACGTGTAATTTGAGAAATGCACTTTATAAGCACACACAGACGTGTGAATTTGACACATTTTTATTCTTTGTTTTTGATGAGGTCCCGACTGACATCAGGGGTGGCCCTTGGGAGACCAAGTTAGAGTATAGAGAGGTATACTGGCAGCTGGTGTTGGAATCAAATAGATGGCCAGGTTTGAATGACAGGGTCTCCCTGGCCCCAATATTAAAATTAAGATCAGCCAAATTATAATAAAGTGGCATTTGAATAATTATGGCATTATGCTGTGTTATTTTAATTATTTCTTTACCAGTTTTTACCTCATCGAATGATAACTGTCTTATTTTAAACATTTTAAACATTTTTTAAATATTTTTAATATCAATGAACCCTTAATACTATGAGTTAACAGTTTAGTTTTTATGGTGCAATATTTATTTTAAACACTAGAGGGAAGCATTCTCTATATACATTTTAACATGTATTAATTTTTAAACATTTTTTATATACATTTTTAGTAAGGAATATTTGTATTTAGCAATATTGTCTTAATATTTGTTTTGATATGTGTTTTAACAAATCATGGTTATAATGTTTAGGAATTTTAAATTAGAATGATTTTAGAATGTTCAGTGTGAGTTCAAGCGAGCAGAATGTGTAGTTTAACTTTACATCTATTTGGTTAATTAACATAGGTTTAATTGCACTAATTAGGTTATTGGCAATGTTATATAAGGGTAGTAGTGCAACATTCATAGTTATCTGATGAAGTTTCTTGATGAAAACGTACTGGTTGAATGTCAGCATTAAATTTTACATTGCGGTTGCTGGTGCTGTGTCTACGTGAATAAGCATTGTGGTTTGCGGTTAAAACGGCTATCCGAGTGCTTTTTGGGATTTTATTTCTGTTTGGGCACTTTTCCTCCTTTGTACTGGTTTTAGTCCTCTAACTTAAATGAACTTCTTAGCGTAAAAACTAACAGGATAACACTAACTACTCAACACAATAAAAACCTTAAATACAAGGGAATTTAATAACGTGGGATAGGGAAAGAACAGGGCCTAATGATGAAGACCCATAGACAAACAAATAGCCAAAAGGCGAAGCAAGCTTTCACAGCAAAAATACACTAACACTAGATATAAACAACTGGTATACCCCCCAAAAAATACTTTAGCAGTACAAGAATGCAAAAAAAACTTTCTACTTAGCCTGGAGTAGTACGAAGCACCCAATCTAGTTTTGCGGCAAACAAGTTCTGGGTGATCTTCCCTAAGCTCGATGGGATAGGGTATAGCCTCCAGCCAGTGGAAGCTCTCGAGCTTTAGTAATAGGCCGAGTTAACCCAACAAGCAAGAATGAAGGCGAGATGGGACAACATAACATCTTACTATTAACATATATTATACAATTTACTATACATGATAAAATAGTAAGAATATGTTCGGTTTAAATGTAATGTGCTATACTTATGAAAAATAACCTTTAACTGATATATCAGTGTTGTGAATAAATATAAATAATGACTAATACTTAATGAAATTAACAAATGAGGATAATAATTAAACAATTAAAAGTTAAGCTATAACATAGTGAAATTTATGTCAAAAATATATAAACTCATCTATCATAAAAAGTTTTAATTCATATTCAGTCTGTGATATTTAAATAAAAATACATATGCCTTTTTATTTAAAAAGGATTGTTAGATCCAAATGGACAGGTAAGTTTCATTTTTTTTCTTTCTCCAGACAAGTAGATTGGTAGTTTTACTTGAGTATGTCCAAAAATAAAATATACTGAATATTTTGTTTCTTGCCAGTGATAAAGTGAACTCAACAACATTCTTATTTATTACTTATTAATATTTGACAATGAACTTGCTGAGTTTTATTCTCCTATAACAACTCAGGAAAATGCATTTTCTGAGTTAAAGTAATTTTTGTCTTGAGAACATATCAAATTTAGTAAACTGCTACTTAATTTCTAACATCAGTGAAATCGATAATCTAACAGAAAAAGGACACACTGATGTTTTGTGACTTTTCCATTAGGTCATCATACCCAATTTTTATCAGTACACACAGAAAAGATAATACGAAATGTTTTAGTTATTAAGATTAAATAGATTTATTCTTCCCTGCAATCTTCAGTTCTCATATTTTATAATAATTTATCTTTAACTATCAATTACATTAGAAATAATATTTTTCAAGATAGATATGTTATCATTATCAGTTTAATTGACGTTATTCTCTAAAATAAATATAAACTGTACATTACTATCTTTTGCACATTAACTCTACAACTTCTCTTCCCTCTACTTAAAAAGACTTCCTTTTCTAATTTTTAAATGATAAACAATACATGTCAGACCTATCACTACTGATGTTAAGTATCATCTTTACTTAAGAAAAAAAATCATATTCTGCAAGCTTGCAGCTCTTTCAATCTGTATTTATCAAAAATCTGCATAAATGTTAACTTGCAACTGTAAATTTATTTTTATCGCATATCATACTGCTACTACAAGTGCATATACTCTAATAATTAATGTCCATTTTTCTGTAATATTCAGTGGCCGTACAACTTATTTGTTATGTAATATGTTTTATTGGTTAAATGTCATGCACATATTGTTAAAAGTGCTTTGAATGCATGTGCACATCTCTCAGACACGAGACAATGAGATTGTGTCATATGCAGCAGTCGGAAATGGAACCTGCATACACAAGAGAAGTTCCTATTAGCACCTCAAGTCTATGCTTTGCTCCTCACATCTGGATGGATGACTAATGAAACAGGCCAACACGCCTTGTGCAGGAAACTGCTCAGAATCCGAAACCAGAACAGTTTCCTGTACATTATAACTTTATAAAGAGTACAGCTAACCCTAGCGGTACATCTTTTTAATGTATTGGGTGTAGGTTGCAGCAAGAACAGTTGAGTGTTCATGAACATTGTAGTACATTGTGACACAGTGTCTACTTTGTAGCAGTTGGTGGGATGGCAGCTTCATGGACTACAAACTCTCATGCCATTGGGTACTGGCACAGAAATAAGACAAAAATGGATTCACACCTTATTTAAAAAAATGTGGCTTAATGGTTCAAGCTGTCATTTTGTGTGTACTAGTCTCTGTTTAAATGCAACCAAAAGAGAGAATGGGATGGCATGACAAATATTCTGTTTGGGAAAAAGCATCACTTTAAGCGATGGAGCCCTACTAGTTATGGAGAGCTTGCTTACACTGATGCTATGTCTAACATTCATTGTTTCCATCATCTATACATCGCCATTTAAGGTGAATTCTGGTGAAGGTAGGCTGGGGTTTACTTTAGGCAGGCTCTCTGCAGCTCTGTTTATTAACAGCATCATGTGTTCTGCTCACATCTGCACTTAGTTCAGATGACGTGGAAGTCTTTGGGTAAACTCTCACAACAGATAAGATATTCATAGTGAGGACAAGACAGTTTCATTCAAAAAACGTTTAAAGAATCCCCTCCTTATTTATAATTTGCAAATGTAACTTGTGAGCAGAGAAGGTCAGAAGGAGTTACATTGCATTTTTGTAGACTTAGAGAAAGCATATGACAGGGTGCCTAGAGAGGAGTTGTGGTATTGTACGAGGAAGTCGGGAGTGTCAGAGAAGTATGTAAGAGTGGTACAGGATATGTACGAGGGCAGTGTGACAGCGGTGAGGTCTGCGGTGGGAGTGACGGATGCGTTTAAGGTGGAGGTGGGATTACATCAAGGATCAGCTCTGAGCTCTTTCTTATTTGCAATGGTGATGGACAGATTGACAGACGAGATTAGACAGGAGTCCCCGTGGACTAGGATGTTTGCAGATGACATTGTGATCTGTAGTGAGCGTAGGGAACAGGTGGAGGAGACCCTGGAGAGATGGAGATATGCTCGAGAGAGAAGAGGAATGAAGGTCAGCAGGACTAAGACAGAATATATGTGTGTGAATGAGAGGGAGGATAGAGGAATGGTGAGGATGCAAGGACTAGAGGTGATGAAAGTGGATGAGTTTAAATACTTGCGATCAATAGTTTAGAGTAATGGTGAGTGTGGAAGAGAGGTGAAGAAGAGAGTACAGGCAGGATGGAGTGGGTGGAGAAGAGTGTCAGGAGTGATTTATGACAGACGAGTGCTAGTAAGAGTGAAAGGGAAGGTCTACAAGAGGGTAGTGAGACCAGCTATGTTATATGGGTTGGAGACAATGGCACTGACAAAAAAAGCAGGTATGAGCTGGATGTGGCAGAGTTAAAGATGTCAAGATTTGCACTGGGTGTGATGAGGGTGGACAGGATTAGGAATAAGTATATTAGAGGGTCAGCCCAGGTTGGAAGGTTTGAAGACAAAGCCAGAGAGGCAAGATTACACTGGTCTGGACATGTGCTGAGGAGGGATGCTGAGTATACTGGGAAAAAGATGCTAAGGATGAAGTTACCAGTAATAGGAAAAGAGGAAGGCCTAAGATAAGGTTTATGGATGTGGTGAGAGAGGACATGCAGGTGGTTGGTGTGACAGAGCAAGATGCAGAGGACAGGAAGAAATGGAAACAGATGATCCGCTGTGGCGACCCCTAACGGGAACAGCCGAAAGATGATGATGACGAACTTGTGAGCATTGTTATTTTGCATGCTAATGACTGTGGGGCTAACATGAACTGGAGGGGTGAGAGTGAATACCCCTGTTTGCAGCTCTTTGTTATTCTGAAGCACTCTGAAATGTTGTTATTGGTGTAGACCTTAGCTTTTGAGATTGCAGTACAGGGCCTAACAAAGTCTCTTCCAGGTACATGAATCGTTATTGACTGAGTTTGTCTAAGTATGAACCTTCATGGAACAAGGTATCTGTCTTTCAAGTGGTCCACACTAAACCTAGGTTGTATGAACCATGTGGGGGTAAGGTTGATAATATCAGCCAGTAATGGAAGTCAAGGCAGGCATTTTAGCGTTTGCACAGATGTATGGATTCATGTTAAAAAGGAAGATGATTCTGTATCTGCTGAACAGCCAAGGAGCCTTTACCCAATTTAGCAAACAGTAAAATAATTTCATTGTTTTTGCCTGTGGAAATGTTTAAACCTAGCTCTGCAGTATGTTTGAAAAGTCTCTTGATAGGAGAATGAGGAATTAATATATCATTGAATTCTATGCAGAAATCATATGAAAAAACAATCTCCTAGCCATTTTACCATTCAATGATATTACTGCTGACTAAAAGTTTTATTTTTTGAACAGAACCCATACTGTTTCCTGCATATTTTTTCTCTGTTTATACATGAAGCTCAAAGGAAAAAAGCAATAATATTTATATTCCATTTGTCTTAGTCATATGCAGTGGTGCCTAATTAGGCCTTTACAAATTTCTGTGGTTCTCACTAGCTTTTCATCTCTCCCAATGTGGGCCAACAACTGTTAAGTTTTTGCCCCTGCTCCACTGAAAGATAGCTGTTCTTTGAACGGGCTTCCTTTTGAAGGAATTCATTACTGAGCTCTATTTTCTTATATTGCCTGCATATTTTATCTGTTTTGGAAGTCAGACTTCCTGTGTTACAGGAAACATGCCACATGAGCTTGTTTAGTTTCTAGTTGCTCTTAACTCAGCTTTCTGTGTACTGGCCATGACTCCTAAAAGCATATTTTTTTCTTTTTTTTTTTTTGGACTATAGGTGCTTTTAGGGTATCTACAGGATGGTCTGAGATTGGATGTATAATTTATACTACACAGGTATCACTATTTTTTGGTCTAATGATACACATAGAGTAACTACAAGATGATCTGAGATTTGGGGATGTCAATATTTTTACAGGCACCACTGTTTCTTAGCCTATTGTTACTTCTAGGGTAATCACAAGACAGTTTGAGGTTGGCAGCATTAATGATACCACACTGGCAACACTGCGTAAGCAGCTGGCTAGCACCAATCAATAATCCAGACATCTCCTAGTACAGAAGGAAGGGTTAGCAGTACAAATGTAGTCACATGCAGAGAGGGAACACCTAGTTTCCACTCATCTTTGAGGCAAAGGTTCCCTGTCATTTCCTATACTCTGACCCAAATCTGGTGATATTTTTCAAGTTGACATTGTTATTGTACTTGGTATCCTGTAGTAATGTAATATCAACGTCATTTCAGAAAGATCTAGTACTCTTCCTTTTGATGACTGATCCTATTCATATTACATTTTATAAGATTAAATTCAAAACCCCTTGCCTAATTTTCATTTTTTAGAATTTCCATCCTACTGTCCTCTAACTGAAATCACAGCATTTTCTGCCAAGATGCTATCTGCAGCATATATGGGAGATAGTTTACTAGCCAGACACTCAGTGTTATGACACCTGCGCTTTTGTTCAAAGCAGACATTTGGACAGTGTCTCCCTGTCAAACACATTCCTAAATAGTAAGCAGTTTGTTATATGTTCAGGACATGAATGTCAAGAAATTCACCTGAAGAGGAAAGAGGTAAATCCTGACATCCATGCTGAGAACACATAACATGCAGAGTTGTGATGAGAGATACCTGATCACAATTCTTTATATTATATGGAGCTTTACCTGCTCCATGAATTACAATAATCCAGAGAAAAAAATCATAGGAGTGATAACGACTTTACAGCTTTGAGAGCTGTCATACAGTTAGCACTAACACATAGAAACCACCCACCACAGAACAGAAACAAGAAGCCCAAAAGATGTTTAAAAACATGTTAAGCACTTAATTTAACTAAATGTTTAACATGATTTAAAGCTTGTTATGCTTCCCACTGATGTTCTGTGGTGACTACTGGCCACTATTGATGTTCCAACATGACACTATAGCTTAACCAAAGTGAGACAATAGAAAGATGCTTAACAAGCCCGTCTCTCTTCAATGATTTTAGAATGTAATTGCAGGGCTCCATTCACTATATGTATCTTCCCTGTACATTACTGGTACAGATGTGATGGGATTATATTACTACTGAAGCCTTCAGATGCCCCTTTGAGGCAGAGCTGAGTGGAATGTAGTATGAATAGTTATAACACAGTGATGTAAAAGTTTATCAGTTAACCACTCTAAAAGCAAACTACTAAATTTCAACATTTATGGACCATTTAATAATCTTTGTGGGAGTGATGGTTGTGTTTCTCTCGGGTGAAGTTTGCTATTAACAACTATTCTAAAATAACTAATTTAAGACATAGCATTTTAGGGCTATTTGGGTTTGTTCTTTAACTTCTAACTCAAATGTTTACTAAGAACTAGTTCATTTTCAGCTTAGTTTGTATATTTACAACAGTTTAAACAGTAAACAAACTGATAACAGTAAACAGAAACACTTTGGCTTTTAAAAATATGGATTGTTACACCACTTGATGTTTCGTGTTTGCAATATTCCACTAACTGCTTGTAATAACTGCATCAATTATATTACAACACGCACATGTCTTAATCAGGGACAGTTTTATGGTTATTAAAAATGAAATCCCATTTTCATGAGCTGAAACTCCAGAAATAATACCCATGATTATTAAGTGTAATTTTTAGTCACTGTCATAATTCCATTATTTATTTTTTAGTTGATCTACATTCATGCCAAGTGAAAAATATTCTAAGTACAAACTATTTGAATAATTAAACTGGTAGTTTTGCCAGTGGTAGATATAAAAAGAAAAATATGTTATGATGAATGAGAACTCTGGCCCAGAATGTCAAATTCCGTTTTTCCAATTCTCAGTCATCCAAATTTCAAATATTTTTGGAATTCAAAAAAATGGAAGGTCAGCCCTCCAGTTTTCATTCTTACTCTGCAGCAAAGCTGGCACATTTACTAAGATAATGAAATGAATGTAGATATTGTTTACAAAAAAATGGAGAGTATCCAAAACAGAAGGCGAGGCTCCACCTGTCAGTCTGTTTTATGATACTCTTGTTAGTAAAGTGTGGTAGGAAACGAACAGAAATATTACTTTAACTATACACATAAGGGTGAAAACAGCCACACTCTGGTAACACAGAGGAACAACAGCATGGAAAAGGGTTCTGGGGGGAAGAACGGCTACTGCAACAGAGATCCATTAGAACATCTACTGTTATTGTACGTTTACTTACACAACTGTTCTACGTTCATACATGTACAACTATTGCAGTAACCAAATGTATATGGCTAGATTACCACAGCTTAAATAGTAAAAGAAGGAGTAGACCAGTACTTAACACTCCAGAAGTCCCTGTAGCTTGGAAACATGTTCTGGACCTGGAAAAGGAATCCAGTTTGCAATGATTTGCAGAGGTATGCACAGAGGACTAAGTTGCTGCCTCTAGAATACTTCTAGACTATGCCCCTTTCCAGAAGGCCACTAAAGAAGCTACTACCCTTGTTGAATGAACTGCATCACTGCCTAGAAATGGCTTATTGTGGTAACTATCAGAAGTACAGCAAGGGCACGGCAAAGGGGGCAGCCTCTCAGGTGCACGGTGTTGGGGCACAATCGGGAAGTGCAGTTGTGGCATTCTTTTTATCTGTATCACCATTTCTGTGCTTCATGTGTGTTAAAGCTGTAGCAAGCCACAAGCTGACTGCTACAAATACTACAGTTTTAAAAAGAAGAAGTACTGAAGGTGAGGATATTTATTTATTTATTTTATTTTACATTTGTTGTATAAAAAGGTTCCGCTGCTGTCCAAAGGTCCAACTCCAGAAAAGGAAGACTGAATATTAGGAAAAAACAACATAGGGCCACCACGAAATGAAACATAAAACAAAATTTATTACATATAAATAAGCGCTTTCACGTGCTTCAAACTTCATGCTATATATACACTCCATACTAATTCAATTAAAATCAATTAAACAAAACTGAACCTCATTATAGCATAATTGATCGCCCATTAAGTAGTCACTATTGCATCACATCAATATAAAACTGAATTAGCTTCACTAAATAAAGCCAATAAAATTGTCTAAAAATTAACTATAGAACAACATTAGCTATACATTTGTATAGCCATTACCAATGAAACCTTTTAGCATTAGGAATGGTATATATAGGGATAAATATATACATGGTAACCTTCCCTTGCACTGAATGCACCATGTAACATAAGAATTCTATACTACTTATAATATATCCAAATAAATAAATATATAATATTACAAAGCCACAGTCAACTTAGTTGACTGTTGGTAATCGTAACAATCTATGGTCTATTAAACAATAAATAAAAACAATATAAAAGCATACAAACTATAAAAATATATAAAAACATAAAAAATACACAATATATATATATATATATATATGTAGTATATAAACAAATGAATAGTAGAACACAATGTGTACTAAGTAAAATCCATAGCAAATATATAAGTGCTTCATATAACTATAAATAATAGTCAGACATTACTATTATCTAACCGACTATTAGTGTCTACGAGCAGCAAGTGTAGATTTGATACTAATAAATTGATTGAGACCAGGATCTACATGTGCTCGTAGCTTAAAAATCCAACATAACTCTACTGACTCCAAATAATTCATGTTGTCACCACCCCTCTTATTTTTAGTAACTAACTGTAACACCCTAAATTTGAAACAGTGATTTGTGTAAACTGCAATATGCTTAGCTAGTGCATTCTGCTGATTCATCCTTCTGATATCATACATATGATTATACATTCTGTCTTTTAATTTCCTTGATGTCATCCCTACGTAAAAAGCTGTACATTTCATGCAGGTCACTAAGTAAATAAGGTTCATGTCATCACATGTTGCATAAAACCTAGGTATAAATATATAATCAATTGTGGGGTGGACAAAATCCTGCATATCTATAATAAGATTACACATCTTACATTTGTTGCATGGAAAATGGCTTATATTTGAGGTACTTCCCAAAGGTGGATTAGATCTTGATCCTGCTGAGTTTGTCTTCATTAAGATTTTGCTCTGTCAGAATGTATGAAGCCTGAAGAGTCAGATTGAGTTGAATTGCTATGTCCCAGGCTATCATATCCCGATGGCAAATAGGGTAGGATCTGGTACTCCTTTATTTGTTTATGTACCACATCACTATGGTATTGTTGGTGTACTATAGCATAGGTTCTGGTGATCACAGGTGCTTCAAGGCCTTCAAAGCACTGTTAACAGCCAACATCTCCCTGACATTTATGTGCTTCTGTCAGTCTACAAGATTCCACAATTTGTACTTTTACCCCTTTTGACACTGCACCCAAAGTCAGGATGGTATTGTCCAAGGTTACTGATCGGGGAGGGGTCAGAAGGGAAAATGGTACACTGGATTGCCCACTATCTGCTCTACCCACCATCCAATTTCCCTTTTTACACATCCCACAATTAGAACATGAAAAGTCAGGGGGGTATAAGCAATGCATAAACACTGATCAGAGGTACCACTGCATTTTTCTCATGCGTAGTCTGGCCGAGGGCAGCATGATAATCATCAATGCCAAGTAACTCAGAATCCTGAGAAACAGCTTTGCAGATGCTTAGTTTAGATTGGCAAAACTCAGAAAGAACTGTTGGAGTGTTTCTACTTTTTTCCTGGGAGAAGAAAGTCTCTCCCCAAGGATAAATCCAACAAACATCCCAGGAAAACTACTCTGTGAGGCAGGTGAGAGAAGACTTCGACAAACTGATAGAAATACCAGATTAGGGAGAAAGTCCTGTACAGTCGTTAGAGACTCTTGGTAGCTGTAAAATAGCCTGTGAAGATAAGACAATTGTGTAAATATGTAAAAAATGTGTATTCCATGGAGTATGCAATGAGCAATATCTAGAGCTAGGTATTCTGTGAATACCCTTGGTGCAGTGAAGAGCCCAAAGGTAAGTGATAATGTAAGCCAGCCACCACAAATCTTAAGAAATGCCAGTAGAGCTTAGCCATAAGACTGAAGTGATGTGTATTGTTAAGATCCATCTTTATCATGAAAGTTAGGCTTGGGATTAAAGGTACAATATTTTGAAGTGATAACATCTTTAATTTGGAAATCTTTACATGGAGGTTTAGAGCAGAAAGATCCAGTACAAGTCTTCAGGATCCTTCTAGTTTGTGAAGTAGAAAAGTCTTGAATATTAAGCTTTGCCAAGGAGATTGAGAGGCACTGGTTCTATTACTCCCTGAGACAGCATGTTCTTCCCAATGGGAGGAAAAATAACAATTTGGTTCCCTTTGCAAGAGGAAATCCCCTGAAAGAAGGGAGGAATTCCTATTCCCAAGAGTACCATCATTGGATTACACTTGGATCCTAAATGTCTGAGATTATCTGAAGCAAAAAAGAAGATGAAGTCTGAAGGACGTAGAAAAGTGGCCAGGGAGAGGGGTAGCCTGAACTGGTGGATAGTCATGCTGACTGGGAAGACTGTCTTTGGCTTTGCTGTGGCTTTTTCTTTCTCTTTAGGGACTCTTTTACATTGTTTTTTCCACACTTGATTACTGGTTTCCTGCCAATTAAACTGTTTGATGGGAAAGGCAACTGAGGAGGAATTAAAACTGCTACTCTGTTTAAAGAAGGAGGGTTGAAAATTTTGTCTCACTGCTTGGATCAGTTTTCCCCTTTCATCACGGTTCTTAAGCACCTCAGCTGCAGAAGGATCAACTAGAGAGCCTTTATCTAAGGAAGGATTTAAGATTTCTTGTTTTAACTTAATCACAGAGGTTTTGAAAATGAAGCCACACAAAAATGAAAACAAGGGAAGACCAGTTGTACAGGAATGATAGCATATCTCCCCCAACTTATCCATTGCTTTTCCTTCTTTATGTAAAGGAATGGGTTAAAAGCAGTAACCTGTTTGACAGCAGCAGATTCAGAGAGAGAGAGAGAGAGACAGAGAAAGACAGATATCACTGCTGGTTCTGCCTTAGGATTAGAAACAGGCACCTGTGTGTCTGGCATATCTTTTATAGCCTGTCACACCACCTGGAAGCTGAATGTATACTGGCTGCAGTACAAAAAAGACATTCTCCAAGGCAGGCAAAACAGATGAATACATGTAGCTTTTCACATTTGTAATTGAATGAAATCTTAATGCATTTTTGGGTCTATATTACATGATCAAAACCTTAGATTATGAATAACTAAAGGTCGATCACTAAACACCAAACTCTGAAAATCGCGAATGGACGTTTCCACACAGGGAAACAAGTTGTTTGGCCGTTATGTGGATTTTGTCTTTTTTACAATTTAGAGCAATTTCGGAGTTGGTACATTTAGTTAGGGGGGTGGGGGGCACACAACTTTTAGTTTGGCCAACGGCATTGTTTCCCTGTATAGAAATATCTGTTCACGATTTTCATTGTTAGATGTTTAGTGACAGACTTTTAGGTATGCGATAACCTAAGGTTGATCACATAATACAGACCCGCATTTTCTCTGTCATAATGGTTTCACTCTGTTCCCTCTGAAAAAGCTCACTTGTATTAGACGAAATATCAACAAAAGAGATTTCTTCATTAGCGACATCTGAAGATGTGCTTTCTTTAGAATCAGAATGCTCAAACTGAGAAGAATCTTTTCAAGTACATCCCTCCCATTGAAATGATTGTTGATCTGATTAAAAAATCTTGTCAGAATGGGAAGGAATTGTTTTTCTTTTCCTACCTGAGGTTTGATCTATCTTGAAGAAAGCAGAAATCAATTCCTTTGCAACGTTCAGTAAAACTGCCCTGCCCATAGGGATAGAGACCAACTTTTGGAATCTTACTAAGCACAGTGTCCCCCAGGAAGGCTTGCACAATCCCATCCCGGTGTAATAAAGACTCTCCTCCTGCTCCTTCCCTAGTCAGTGATTGAAGTGGTTCTTTCTGGCCCACACTGGGGCTTCTCTACATCTACACAGAACGTGGCTATTCCCTTGTCCTTGGTGCCTGCAAATGCTACACCAAGAGGACAGGGGGAAGAGGATGTACAGTTTGACAAATGAAAACTGGGCACAGCAGAATCATCCAGCAGCAGCTGAAAAAAAAAAAAGCTCAACAAACTCTGAAAGACTTCTTAGCAAGTTTCTTTTTTTTTGTGTGCTGAGCAAGGTAATACTGTGGAGACCACACACTACTCAGAAGATAACCTGAGAAGGAGGATAGGAATGGAGTAGTGCACCCAAGAGTCAGTTTCAACAAAGAAAGGAGAACTAGTGATTCTGAGGTAAGTATACCAATAAAGTTTCCACAGGCATAATGTCCTTTTCCAAATACAGTAAATAATAAAATCAGTTAGGTTTTTTGTTATACAATGAGCTTTCATCACATAATTATCACAGAAGCATGAATGACCAAGTCCATTAATACTACTGACAATTCGTTTTTCTTTATTTTAAATGCACCTAAAACAGAATTATTCCAAAAAAAAAAAAAAAAAAACATATTGTCCACATAAAATTAAATTTTAGAAATTTTGGAACCAAGGCTTTCATCAATGGGGACTTGTCTGTCCATCTTGAAGATAGTAACCAAAAAGATAAATAAATGAAGAAGTGGCAAAAACAGTTTGAAGCTTTTAGACCTCATCCTACCTTTGATATGGAGCACCCAGTGCACCCCTGGTAGGGAAGCACATGGAAAGCACCCAAAACTCTGAGAATCAGGCCAGTGCACATGGCAAGTGGTTAGTCCATATAGCTTAAGCTACTGCAATGGTGATAAATGTATGAAAATCTCTGATTTAAAGACATGGTAAAGTGGCTCAGAGAAGCAATCATTAGCAGTTCATTAATTTGTCTCTGACTCAAGCAATGCACAGCCAGACTTGACAATGCTAGTGTTTTCCTCAATAGCCAACAAACTATAGGGGGGCTCTGCCCCCCACACCCCCCTGTAAATTAAATATACCACCTCCAAGATCGTCGCACTACAGTGGAAAAAAGTTAATTTCCTAACCTCAGTGCATGGTGACAGTGAGGTTAGGAAATTAACTTTTTTCCACTGTAGTGAGAAACCTAGTAGAAAGTATGTTTGTTAGTTAGGTGTTGTTATAGGTGGAGAGGATTTTATTTACATATGCATTGTAGTTTTCAATGTTATGAAGCACACTTTCAATGGTCTGAGTTTTCAATGTTTTGGGATTTAGATGTTTTGGTCTCAATGTTATGAAATTCAACATTATGAAATTTCAGTGCTATAAAGTATACCCTTATATATATATATATATATATATATATATATATATATATATATATATATATATATATCATCATCTTCTTTTGGCTGTTCCCGTTAGGGGTCACCACAGTGGATCATCTGTTTTCATTTCTTCCTGTCCTCTGCATCATGCTCTTTCGCACCAACCGCCTGCATGTCCTCTCTCACTACATCCATAAACCTTATCTTAGGCCTTCCTCTTTTCCTCTTACCTGGCAGCGCCATCCTTAGCATCCTTTTCCCAATATACCCAGCATCCCCCCTCAGCACATGTCCAAACCAATGCAATCTCGCCTCTCTTGATTTGTCTCCAAACTGTCCAACCTGAGCTGACCCTCTAATATACTGATTCCTAATCCTGTCCATCCCAGTCACACCCAGTGCAAATCTTAACATCTTTAACTCTGCCACGTCCAGCTCGGACTCCTGCCTTTTCGTCAATGCTACCATCTCCAACCCATATAACATAGCTGGTCTCACTACCCTCTTGTAGACCTTCCCTTTCACTCTTACTGGTACCCATCTGTCACAAATCACTCCTGACACTCTTCTCCACCCATTCCACCCTGCCTGTACTCTCTTCTTCACCTCTCTTCCACACTCACCATTACTCTGAACTGTTGATCCCAAGTACTTAAACTCATCCAACTCTACTCCCTGCATCCTAACCATTCCTCTACCCTCCATCTCATTTACACACATATATTCTGTTTTAGCCCTGGTGACCTTCATTCCTCTCCTCTCTAAAGCATATCTCCACCTCTCCAGGGTCTCCTCAACCTGGTCCCTACTCTCACTACATATCACAATGTCATCTGCAAACATCAATGTCCACGGGGCCTTCTGTCTAATCTCATCTGTCAACCTGTCAATCACCACTGCAAATAAGAAAGGGCTCAGAGCTGATCCTTGATGTAATCCCACCTCCATCTTAAACGTATCTGTCACTCCCACCGCAGTCCTCACCAATGTCACACTACCTTTGTACATATCCTGTACCACTCTTACATACTTCTCTGCCACTCCCGACTTCCTCATACAATACCACAACTCCTCTCTTGGCACCCTGTCATATGCTTTCTCTAAGTCCACAAAGACACAATGCAACTCCTTCGGACCTTCTCTGTATTTCTCCCACAACACTCTCAGAGCACATATTGCATCTGTAGTGCTCTTTCCTGGCATGAAACCATACTACTGATCACTAATAATCACCTCCCTTCTTAACCTAGCTTCCACTACTCTTTCCCATAACTTCAAGCTGTGACTGATCAATTTTATCCCTCTGTAGTTACTGCAGCTCCGCACATCACCCTTATTCTTAAAGATAAGTACCAAAACACTTTTTCTCCACTCCTCAGGGATCCTCTGACTTTCCAAAATTTCATTAAACAATCTGGTTAAAAATTCCACTGCCATTTCTCCTAAGCACCTCCATGCTTCCACTGGTATGTCATCTGGGCCAACAGCCTTTCCATTCTTCATCCTCTTCATAGCTAAATATATATATATATATATATATATATATATATATATATATATATATATATATATAAATATATATAAATATATATATATATAGTTTCACTTCATAATCTCGACATTTCGAGACTAAACAGACAAATTTTAAAATGTGGAAAGTACATAATCGCAAATTCAAATATCTCAAATTTGCAGTTATGGCTTTACGTTACGTGACATGTGGTGTTTATGTTGGATGAAGTTTATGTGGTGTATGGATTTGCGTGGAGTGTAAGGTAAGTGACTGTTTTGTAAGGGTTTTGGGTGGGAGTTTGAGTGTGTGTTAGATTGTTTTTAACTTGTATGTGTGGGTTAAGGTAGGTAGGTTAACGTATGACTCTGTAATTGTTGGATGTGTTGGTGTTTGTGCATGTGTGATGTGTGTGTGTGTGTGTGTGTGTGTGTGTGTGTGTGTGTGTGTGGTGTGTGTGTGTATATGCGAGGGACTGTGGAATGTCTGGGTATGAGTGTTCTGTCTGTTACTGTTTGTGCAATCTCAGCGTTAGTATATATAAGTAGGGGGGGTGCAGGGGGGTTGCCCACCTGTTTTTGTGTAGTGTTCGTATTTGATTGCTCGTTTTTTGTTTGTTTGTTTTTTGTGTATTTGTTTTGTGTTGTGGGTGTTGTGGTTTGTGTGTGGTGTGGTGTATGCTTTGTGTTCGGATTTATGGTTTCAGGTTTGTGGAGTTTCGGTTTTGTTCAGTTTCGGCTTTTTGGTCTCAAAATGCTGAAATTCGAGATTTCAGCATTTTCGAGATTATGAAGTGAAACCACACACACACACACACACAATATATATATATATATATATATATATATATATATATATACATATATATACACACACACACACACACACACACACACACACACACACACACACACACACACACACACACACACTATATATGTATGTCTGTGTGTATACGTATAAAAAAATATATATATAAATATATATATATATAAAATGAAAAAAGGGAAGACCAGTTGTACAGGAGCGATAGCGTATCATGTGCTCAAATAAACTGTTTTTATAAATCCTAATGTAAGATCACCTTGCATCATTCTTAAAACAGGATTCAAGTTGGTATTGCTTGTTTAACCCACGGTTTGTTAAGTAAAACAAAAGTTGTGCTCTTTCACTCTTGTCAGAGCTTCATCAGATTCAAGTTATACATGTAAGTAACAAGTAATATATAGTTTTCAGTTTACCATAAAACACATGTAAATTAAATGACAGCAGTAATCCAAGAGCACATAAACAGATCACAGTGACAGTGACTGGAACACTTCTACATATTTCTTTTGCATTTTTATTGTGATTGGTGCTGTATACTCTAAGTACAAAACCACTGTGTATCTGCTAGTCAGTGGGTTAGGTGTAGTGATGGCAGTGGGATTCACTTCTGTGTTAAATACTGTGATTCTAGAGGGGAGGAATGCGGTGGTTATCTGAACTCAAAAAAATTATGCTGCTAACGGCAGAGGTGTAATTAGCACTTAGCAACTATGTGTGATTCTAGGAAGTATTTGAAAAAAAAGTGTGAAGTTAATTACCCTTGGGGATGGTACTGTGGCACCCCACCCCCCTCTGGGCCAGTAATCAAGCAGCTTCAATCCTCACTACTGGCACCTGTGGGGAACATTCAGGGGGAGGATAACAGGTACACACACACACCTGGGAAAGGCTGGCACAGGTTTAAAAGCTATTCTCCATCTGCCCAGACTATAAGGTAGTTACCACTGCAACCAGACACTCCTGCCAGCTACCTTAAGGCCCTTACAAGGGTATCCAATATACTGAGTGAAATTAATATTAATGCAAATGGTAGTTTGACCAAGAGCATGGCTATTAGGCATGGCCCACACAGTGTCACCAAATAAATATGCAAATACTCTCAAAACTTAAATATCTCTACAAAGAAAAGCCACAATGAAAGGTTTAACTATATTTAATAATAAATAATAAAAGAACAAGACAATACTAAACATCTATTGACAGTGACATCAGAGTTCAAAATCACAGGAAATATTTAAAACAACATTGAAGGACAGGCACACAGAACTAAAGAAAAACAATATCTAAACTAAGCTTCACTATATTCTTGACTGAATCTAAGATAATCACTATTCCCTACTTACTTAACAGAGCAAGGCAGATGATGTGGTTAATGGTCCTTATTGTTGTCAAGCCCAAGCAGGAGCAGCCTTAGGTCAACTGGTGCCCTAGGCAAAAGGGCTCCATGGCGCCCCCCACCACACCACCTGGTGCCCCCATCCTGGTCTACCTACACCAAATAAATACTGGAAAAGCGCCCCTAATAGAGCAGCACCCTAGGCGGCCGCCTAGTTGGCCTATGCCTAAGGCCGGCCATGAGCCCAAGACAGAACACAGAATGCTTAGTCTCACTAAGAGACTTCTCAAAATAATATCTAAAATATTACCTCTGGGATAGCTTTCAGAATGACATCACTTCTGGTCATTTGACTTCTAGTTCCCATGCAAACCCCCCCACCCCCATTGCTGGAAATGGGCAGGATTTAGCACCTACCTGTAAAAATACACATACAAGTACTTTTGCTTAGATCTGCAGCAGGTGCTGGAAGTCATAAAACAATTGCATACCTCCACACTTCCAGAATAGTAACTAGTTCACCAGAAAGACAATACAGAAAGCTTCCTAGTACAGACTTTGTGTCTCTGGCTGCATAAAACCTGTGAGATAGCATCTATATGGCCTAGCCCACAAAGTGATTTCACTTCAGATATATTTTAAAGTTTGCTGGACTGAAGTTAACCTCCTGTATTCCAGCTTCCTCTGTTAAAACAAATACATTTAAACAGTTACAGCAGTGCATGTACTTTTCTGTTCTCTTTAGTACGGCACATTGTGGATGCATTTCAAACACAAGCACTTTACAAATACATTTTCAACACAACATCTGTACAACTCGGTTTGATATATATATATATATATATATATATATATATATATATACATGACATACAGTTCTAATACATTTGTAACACAAGCATCTTGTATAAATTAGTTTCATATTCACAAATGACATATAATTATTTACAAAATTCCAGCTGGCTGTGCTGGCAGTATCTCTTATTGTCACAGGTACCATGACAAGCTAAAAGAAAAAGCAAGTGTGAAGGTGTGTGTGTGTCAGTGTGTGTGTGTGTGTGTGTGTGTGTGTGTGTGTGTGTGTGTGTGTGTGTGTGTGTGTCTGTGTGAAAATTCCCTGTCTCAGAGCACATAGGAGAGGGGAAATGGTAAGGGTCAGAAATCAGCCATACAAAAGGACAGAGTCGAGACAACATGTTAAACACGTGCAAATAAACACAAACACACAAATATGTATGTATGTCTACACACATGTGTATATATATATATATATATATATATATATATATATATATATATATATAGGTTTACTATCAAAACTGCAAAATTAAGAACAAAATCGATTCATGAGTTTGACTCGTATTATTGACATACTGCATATTAATTAGCTTAGAATGTTGAATGTCATACCGATAAATGCAAAGTTGGTGTTATTTGACATCGTTTTTCACCTGCATGCTTTTCAGCAGTACATATGCTTTTCAGTACTGCACAAAGCTGCAATGCATATATATGCAGGGGATTTGCCCCACCCTGCACTCCCCCCAGTGGGGGGCTACACCCCCTACACCACCTTCATTTTGATGATAAACCATATATATATATATATATATATATATATATATATAGGTATACTTTGAAACATCTAAAACCCATAACATCGAATTTCATAACATTGATACCAGAACATCTAAAACCCAAAATGTCTAAAACTCATAACATTGAATTTCATAACACTGAACACTATAAATCACAGGAAAATAACATCCCCTCCACATATAACGACACCAAACTACCAAACACACTTTTTACTATGTTTCTGCAGCAAGCCCCTGGACCCCACCCCATTACATTAAATATACCAACTCCAATATCTGTGATTTATAGTATTACATGTTATGAAATTCAATGTTATGAGTATTAGATGTTTTGGGTTTTAGATGTTCTGGTTTCAATGTTATGAAATTCAGTGTTATGGGTTTTTGATGTTTCAAAAGGGACCCATATATATATATATATATATATATATATATCTATATATATATATATATATATACACGCATATATATATATATATACATATACATACAGATATTGATTGTATACATACAGCTATATATATATATATATATATATATAGATATATATATATATATACATACACATACATATAAATTTACATGCACGTACACACACACACACACACACATATATATATATATATATATATATATATATATATAATACACACACACACACACACACATAAATATATACATATATACAACCACATACACATACAAATACAAACATGCATGTTTATACATACATACAGAGAACTACATGCACATATGAATAAACGTGCATACATGTACACATACACAAATACAGACACAAACATAAACAAATGCACACAGGTACATACATACATATATACACACACAAAAATACCACATAATGAGGGGTGACTGTCTAAGTAATACATATCGGAAGTTGTGTTACGTGAAATCATGTACCTCAGCTTATGCTTGCTAAAAATAAAGTGTTCACCAGTTTCTGTTAATGAAACAAAAAGCTTCCTCAGATGACATTATGTTTGCATGTACTAGTGTTGTAGTTCATACTATTGATAATACAGATCAAATATATATGCATAGGGTGGTACACTGGCACAGCCGAGAGCATTTTCTCCTGACAGCAAGAGATGCTCTGGTTAGAATCTCAGCTGGGGTGCTTTCTGTCCAGAGTCTGTTAGGCCTGCCTGGGTTCCCGTGAGTTTCTTCATAGTGATCTGGTTTCCTCCAACATTCCAAAGACATGCCGTAAGTGGCTTGGACACTGTAAATTGGCCATAGGTGTGAGTGTGTGTGACAGTGTGTGGTTTGGAAAAACAGCTGCAGTAGGGCAGTGAGAACCTTGGCTCTAGATGATTGTCACTATTGAAATGACACATTGACCCCATGTGAAAAAATGGGACAAGGGGCTGTGAATGGATGGATACATATATATATATATACATTTGTAGAAATAAGCAAGTGATAAAGTCTGGGTGTTACTGGGAAATACCAGACTGGCCAGGGATGTTGTGAGGTGCAGGATCTCCCCGCTTCTGGAAGATCCATTATTGCCCAGTAAAATTTACCCTGTTAGGCATTATTGCACTTAGAAATTGGGCTGTTAAGATATTTTGAATTTGCTTTAAATATATATACATATATATATATATATATATATATAAAAATATACACACACACACACACACACATATATATATATATATATATATATATATATATATATATATTTTTTTTTTTTTTTAAAGTAAAACAGATCATCTACCACCTATTGTTTCAAAGTTGATATATGGCAGAGAACTGTTGTTGAAGGAAATATTTTACTTCTGGAATATAAAAGTTATATCAATATTTAATAATGTATACATATGCAAATGCTCTCACACACAGACACACACACACACACACACACACACACACACACACACACACACACACACACACACACACACACACACACACTCACACTTTAGATGAGAACTTCAACTTCATCATGTACTATCATGGAAACTGCAACAACAAAACATAACCAACTAGATAAGATAGGTGTGGTTGAGCAGGCACTGCTGCTGATCATATTATGTGTGATGAAGAAAACAGCTGTAAACTGCTTATGTCTTCAAGTGATGGGATCTTATCTCATGGCAAACTCATCTTCAGCACATATGTAACTAAAGTCAGTCCTGACATGAAATTCTGCCATGTTCTGTGAAATATTATCTGCAAAGTGACAGTGCAGCACAAGGTACCAGCAAATTACAAATGCAATTAAATCATACAACACAGACGCACATTAAAATAAACAAAATTATACTAAATACTTAAGATGCTCTTAACTATATGACTTCTTATTTTTGTTCCTCTAATAACGGAACCTCTCTCTACGAAATAGTAACAACACATCATTTACACTGTCTGTCAAAAGTCAGTAGCTGTTTCTGTGAACGTTTTGTGAAAAAACAAGACTGCACATTTTATCTGTATGGCTCACAGGGGCCTAACTGCTGCAATGTTTGGGAGGCCATTCTGCCATGAAAAATAAACACTAATACCTGTCAGTCAGTTAGTTAGTTCTTCCTCCATATAGAATGTCAGTAACAGTGAAAATGGTTACTTAGTACCAGTGTTTCACCATCACCTGAATTCTTCCATGATATCTTTTTTACTTTGTCAGCTATTATCACATAATTCTGTCTTTGATTCTTCAATGTTTAAAGCCAGACCTTCTACAGTCGGCAGTGAATGGACAGACGGTACCCAAAGAACTGCTGCACTTCACTTCTGAAGCAATTCAACAATTCCTTTAGGACTGCATTTATTAATCTTTAAAGCGTTAGTATCAGTGCAGCTATTTAGTGTAGCTTTCATTCAGCCTACTACGCAGCTGTCAAAAGATTATGAATTCATTTGAATAAGTCATTAATTCTAAAACATGTGCTACACAATCCACCTTCCCAATGAGAAATATCCCAGCATTACCTGATTGTACTGGTTGTATAACTTCTGGAACATTCCAGACACTGGTGACTCAATAAAAGTGAGCAGTGTCAGCTGCCAGGAAAGGCTGAACATGAAGTAATAAATCCCCAGGGTTTTTACCAGGCTGCGCAAAAATATGTTCACATTAGCAGCAATGGAGCGGCTCATGAGTGCTGTGTCAACAGAGAGCCGAGAAGTAAGATCACCTGTAGGCAGAATGCAGATAATTTACATAATCAGTACTTTAAGAAACAATACATACATATCATATACTGTTCTGATATGTATACATAACTTATTAATGAATAACATATATCATTACTGGAGAATTACATGTAATGATACATATTTGCAATAGCACAAGCAACTTTTTGACCAAGCAATGTAGACTTGTAATAGGTAAAGGAATTTTCCATCTCACTCTTGAATACTCTTTTTCCTATCACAGAATTCACCTCCATAAGAAACTTACAAAAAGTCTTACTAGAAAAAAATCTCATTAGTTAATTTATTGCTGATACAGGCAAGGGGGATTCACCACCATCTAGCCATTAAACAAGTAGGATGGCTTCTGACTACTATCAAAGTGACCCTTCCTGTTATGCTAATCAAACTCTTTAACAATGATGACTACAAGTAACTCCATCACCTCAATTATTTTAAAACAATGCTCTACATCACTTTCCATTAAATGTACTGCTGTTCCTTTTCCCTCTCCAAAACTATTTCCCTGGCTGACCTGACAAAGCTGTCTGATATCAAACATAAGTCTCAAAATTTGGAATGCATAATTCATCAGCTACCCACCCTTGCTGCCTTCAACAGACAGCTTAGACAACAGCAATAGCATTATCTCAGCTTATTATTTTTTCTTATTGGGTGTTTTAAACCACCGGAGAGCATTAGGGAGCACTTTTTTTTGTCTTTTGCAACAAGGCCACAGATTCAGAAACACTCACGGCCACAACACACTACTCAGGTATTATAGATTAACTCTCCAAATTGGGAATTAACCCTCACATCACCAGATGCATTGCCAACTGGCTCACGGACAGGATACATACTGTCAAAGTGAGTGACCTCACCTCTAGCAATAGACCAGTCACAATGGTGTACCACAAGGATCTGTGTTGGGCCCCTTGGTGTTCGGAATTTACTTCTTGGAAGTCCAGGCAAACACGGATGACCTGTGTCTGACTAAGTTTGCTGATGACTGCAAACTGGCAACAATCACTTAGACCCCACCCCCCACCCCCCAATGATGCTAATATACTGCAGAAATGGTTAAAGCAGACAAATGATCAGTGCCAAAGCCATGGATTAAAGTTAATGCAAAAAAATGCATCATTATTCCCTTTGGGAAAGCAAACATCCCTGATAATTACATTATAGACAGCCCCCCCCCATGTGTAGACCCAATGGTATATGATCTGGGTTCTCAGGTTGACAGCAATCTGAACTTTGACCACCACATGTTCACAGTGATAAGGAAAGCCTTTTATGTGGCACATCTCATCAGTAAAGGCATCACATCTAGATCTAAGGATATTATAGTTCCATTGTATTCATCCCTCATCAGACCAATAATTGAGTACAATGCTCCCTTTTTTCAAGTATCTCACCAGACACCTGCAGCAGCTGGAGAGACTACAGAGCTTTCTCACCAAGAAAATACAGGGTACACAAAATAAGTCCTACATGGAAAGACTGGGTGACCTGTGCCTGGCTTATAGAGCAGTCTCCAACCTAGCCTTGATAGAAATGCTTCACATTTGTAAATCAAATGGCATGAGGGTCACTTGCTCCAGGAATCTTAACCTAGCCTTTGACAAGAACAAATCATGCCAGAGAGATAGATACATCTCCCAAAGATTACCCCTCCTTTGGAACAAGCTTCCCATGTAATGTAAAGCAAAGTGCTTCCCTGACCCTCTTCAAGCGCAACCTGGATCAGTGTGTGAGTGACCATAAATTCACTCCTAGGGTGGCACTCATGCCCCTTGTGGAAAGAAGCAGTTGATATTAATTATCATAGACTCATTCCCTGTGAACTTCGCTCACCTAACTACTGACAGTTGGTGTAATTTGAGATAAGCTAGGCTTGTTAAGGTTCCAGGGCCATTAGCCTAATAACCTCCCATGAACCTATGAACTTATAAGAAGTAAGACTGGTAAAAATGGCCTTTTTTGCACAACTGTGGAAATCAGCACTTCACAGACATATTAGCTGCAATGAGAAAGACCTCATTATCAGCTAATGAATCACTTGGTGATTACCACAAGCACCAGCAAGCCTGTTTTGGCTGCAGCTGAAACATCACATTAACACCAAATACCTGCTCATTCATTCCCTCTCACATGAGCACACATCCAAACACAAAGATACAAACACATACATATCTACAGTATCTCTCTCTCTCTCTCTCTATATATATATATATATATATATGTGTGTGTGTATGTGTATGTAATGCATATGTGTGCATGAAAGAGTGTGTACATATGTACAGAGTGGAATGCCACTGTTATGTCATAGTACTTGATAGTTCATTTATTACACCCCAGCTTTTTATTATTATTGCTATTTTCCTTATTTTTTATTTTCATTCATTCTGCCTTTTCATTTCAAAAGTCTGATTTTGGACTTTTTAGTACAGGTATACTATTCTAGTAGTGTTTTTTTTTTCTTTTTTCTTTGAATGGGAAGCATATAGTGATTTCACATTAATGTAGTTCAAGTTTTACATTCAATTTATTTCAGTCAGTTTAAGACAAATTGCAAAGGGCAGTACTGTAATGCAGTAAGCCTTCTGATTATTTGGTCTTATTTTTACATTTGGTGTAATTTTTGTTGTTATAGTTAAGTATTTACCGGTATTTTGTAACACCAGTGTATTTTACTCAATTGTAATGCATTTTTCGGCAGTAGTTTTTCTGATTTCTCTCTCTCTCTCTCTGGGAGATCTTTTAAAGCATTCATTTTCTTAACTTTTCTTAATGTTTTAGGCTTTATTGACATATTTAGGTGTTTGACTTAGGTGATGGATGCTATGCTGGCTGGTTGACTGGTAGTAAGTATTTTGAGATCTGGTATGTCTCAGTAATTTACATTTTTTTAATTTCTAGTGAATGAGAGAGGCTATAAGTTTTTTTTGTAGTTTTATAATGCATTTTTTTAATGGGTGGATTTAGTATTTTGGAGTATTGCCTGCGTTATAGCTTTTGACGAGACATTTTATGTTTATGGCAATCATTTGATATTTTTAGACTTGCTACAGTTGAGTTCTACAACAGAGACTAAATGAAAATGAGGACATATATACTAAGTCCAGGACTGCCATGTGTTGCAGTTTTTCCCTTTTCTTTTATAGTATGTGATCTCAGAACTGGTATATATAACTTTGAGGAGTGTGGGGGTTAACCCACCCATAATGGGAGTGCAGGAAAGGTTGGAACCTGCAAAAAAAATTGAAAAGCACTCAGAAATGTTTGACATTCCTTAATCTGCTTGGCACTTACGTATTACCGCAACCAGATTTTCGTGGTTGCGAAATTGGCATGCTGGCATGAAAACAACTGCGGGAAACACCATAAGGTGTTAGTTTGACATCCTTACTGATTAGAAATCAGTTTGCCTTACTTTCAGCAAGAGTAACAGTTGTGCAAGCCTTCTTCCTGTTTGCCGTGCAGTACACATGCACGTTTCAATTGTCACGGCTGCTGTCATGAGAATGATTCAAACTGTTGACAGGTCTGCTTAGAGACCTACTCATAATCGTGTAGATCACCCTTCCGCATCACAAAAATGTAAACCAGACAAAGCAGTGTAATGTTACATTTCATGTCAGTGTTACTTGCAATTGTTGTTATGGGGATTTGATTTTCATAGTTTGAATCTTTTTCTAACTCCTGCCATACTTCTCCAAGTAACCCGCAAAGCACAACCACTAGTGGTCTTCCCCTGGGAAGTCACATTGGTTAACACTGCATGCTTGAGTTAATCAGGAATAGGTATGGGAAGACGGAATTGACTGAAAATAGAGAAGCTGCTCTTCCGTACATCTCCTTTGCTTAATTGTCAGGGGATGATAATAAGACCGCAATCAACAGGACATTAGCAGCCACGCAAGACAGGGAGATGGTTTCCTTAAATTGTTCCTGTTTCTAACAGTCATGTATAGTTTTTAGCCACTTCTGAGGAATTACAGTAACAGAGGTGAGTGTTTCCTGCACTCGGATCTGTGGAGGTATGCGCATTTCGCGACCGTGAAAATCTGGTTGCGATAATACGTAAGTACCATCTACATTATTTTCATACTTTGATTCATAATTCTGCAGACTGCAGTTAAGAGTCTTGGAATTACAATAGGGAGCCACATATATGCATTTCCATATGTGGGGCTATATGATGTGGTCAAATGAATCTTTTCAAAAATGTGTGCCGAGTTGGGAAATTGGTCATATCTGCATAATGTAGAATGTAGTGTTTGTTGATGTGTGTATTTGCCAAGTGGAGGTGGACAGTACATATAGGTATGTAGCTAAGTGGAGTTTAATTTTTTTATTACACAAACTAGCAGTAGCCCAGACAGAAACTATCTTCACATGGAAGGAAAATCTAGTTTTACACATTTGTTTCACATCATCTAGCTTGTCATAGACAAAGAGATAAAATACTGATTTGATTCTCACTGCACCATATTAGTCAATACAGCCTTTGTTCCCCTGCTCTTGGAAACAGGATATTTACTATA
This sequence comes from Protopterus annectens, assembly GCF_019279795.1. Classification (NCBI taxonomy): domain Eukaryota; kingdom Metazoa; phylum Chordata; order Ceratodontiformes; family Protopteridae; genus Protopterus; species Protopterus annectens. The sequence continues at coordinate 691,558,553 of NC_056743.1, forward strand.
TTTTCCTCTAAGGAACACTCTTCTAGTACAAAAAGAAGGATTAGTCTTGTACCTGTTTTTACAATTGGTTCATCTCGTAGCTTACAGGTTGCTTTTCATTTTTTTTCTCTATAGGTTTTTAGAGCTCTGCTAGAAAATTTTGCATGTTAAAATGGAAGTGATTTGCTGAGTGGTGTAAAAACAGCAACATGCTATCCTGTAGATATGACTTTGAATTATTACTGAGTTTGTTTCTTATTTGCTTAGTACATGACTATCCTGTGCATTTGTTAAATTTCTGTGGTCTTCTCTGTCAGCTTGCCTTCTGTGTGAGCCTTTTAACTTCCTGTCCAACAGTTAAAGATGTTTTTGAGAAGTACTTTACATTTCACTCCTCCCCCCAAAAAGTCCCTTTTTGGATTTGACATTTGTTTTCAAAAGGATGAAAAATGTGTTGTTTGAGTCTCTCAAGATAGCACTTAACTCACTTAATAGGGTTGCAGAATTACAGACTTTTACATGTTCTGAATCTTACACAGTTTTCTACAATTATAAGGTGGTCCTCTTTATCAAACATTCCTTTACACACAAGGTCATGCAAGACAGTGTCTTAAATCAAAAGATCCAGCTTATTACTTTTTACCTTCATCCTTTGTATCTAGTTCAGCACATGCTGTGCCTTATGGACCCAAGGAGGCAACTGCTTATTTATATTAAAAAAAAACAGAAATAGATCAAAGTTTCATTTTCTTTGCTCCATGGGGACTTACTTTAGGATAAAATCTACTTAATGGTTACCTGTTAGTTGTGTCACACTTTGCTACAACTCTGTGGGTAAGCCAGTTTAGGCCTAGTGGAGTACACTCTACAAGGATTACTGCTGTTCCTGCAGCCTTCTTTAAAGGAGATTCTGCTGCAGCTAATGGCAAAGCAGCCTCCTGGTACAGAGTACACTCTTGCAAAACATTATACGTTACACTGTACATCCAAGGCAGGAGGATGTATTGCTACAGTAGTTGTTCAAGGTATGTTAGCTGGGATGTTCACAAAGCTTTGGATTTACAATTTGATATTCTACCCAAACTAGCTCCACTGGTGTAGGAGGATGAATGAAGCTCTGACTATGGCCCAGGTAACCTCAAGTTTGATTAGAGGCTCGGGTATCTGTTGGAGTTGGTGAGGGGGCAGAGAGGAATGATGAGGTGCAGACTACTCACCACTTTTTGGAGATGGGAAGGGGCATGTTCTTAGAGACACATTCTTCATCACAGAATCCCTGGTGTAGAGCAGGGATCACACGGACGTAATAGTATTCCGGTGGGTGGCAGGGCTGACTGATCATGTCATGATAGTGCATCACAAAGGTCTACTACAAGTCAACCCTTTGTGCCAACAAGCATGCACAGGGAGAATCAACAAACTAGATCCTCCTTGAAGACAATGATGCCACTCTCAGGCTGCTCAACCCTTAGCCCAGAGAATGAATGGGCCACAGGGATTGTGTCCAGTAGGAATGAATATAGGTTCATAGATTAGTACCAGGCTAACTCCCTTGTCGGCCATTTTAAGCCTAGTCAATTACCACATGTAAGAATCAAACCCTGCACCTTGTGTCTGTAAGGTAAACATCTTAACCATTATGCCAACCTCCCACCCCATAAACCAGTGCACTAGGACTAATGGAGATGACAGACTTCATAAAGTTGTTTGGAGGGATGGAGCCTGAAATGTGAAGGCTAGAATTCAACAACCATCTATACTCATACACAACAATATGGTGAACAGAGCAGATGGGGGGGTGTTGATGATCACAGGATGACCAGAGTAAAAAAATGATAGTCTGCCGAGCGTTTTAAGACTAAACTATGAGAATTAGAATAGGCACTCACTACAAAGTATAGATGGTTGCTGAATTCTAGCCTTCACATTTCAGGGTCCCTTTCTCCAAACACCTTTATAATGTATGTCCTCTCCTTTTTGTAATATGCAGCTAGCCCTGGTGCACTAATGAGATTTGGATGAAGTGAGATGATGTTATAGTCAGAAAAATCTGTTAAGCAATTTAAATGCTTTAATGTGAATAACATTAAAAGAAAAGCTGTTCAAAAAGTTACCATGTAGCCTTAAATGGACCATATCTAGTATCTGTAGTGAGGTAAACTGGTAATACTTAGCATATTCATTAGGTTTACGTAGTGAAATTTACTGCACTAATCATCTCTGTGTGCTACCAATTGCTGGAGTTGGTAAAATAAAGAAATCTTGTCACTGTGGACTGGGATATGATACTATATGTTGTTTCTGTCATGCTTGAAATGTTATTTTTCCACACATTAGGCTCATAGCTAGGGACCTGCTACTCCAGTTACTACATTTACTGCTTACATTTTATAGTCTGTTACTGATACTTGTGACAGATTTATGGCCAGTCCAGTAAAAGGGTGATTAAGTGCAGAGAATAATATACGTAAGCAGTAATATATGTAAGCAGCACTGTAATGTTGGTCATCCTGTTTTTTGGCATGGAAACTGTCAACATATTTCAAAAGACAAGTGTGTACATTTTGATGCTAATGGACTGAAAAAAAACCCCATAAAATATGCCTTCATTGCAATTTCCCTTGTAGTACTGTTATAATGGTGAAACAAGGAAAATGCATATATGATTAATGTGTACTGGAAATGTAGTGAAACCAGCTAAAGCTGTATATATTGTCTGGATAGTGGTATGTGTTACATGAAGGCCATAGCAGAGATTAAGAAGGTTCCATACATGTATGGTTTTATTCAATGTAGGACAGGCATGATGCAATGTATGAAGAGATAATTTGTGATACAGCAGTTAACAGTGGGGAAACTATGAAATACTGCTAATGGATGCATTTCTTTTGTACTGTCACACTGCAAAAATCTGGTTTACAATAACTACCAACCCACTAACTCTGGTAACTGTTCTGGCATTCAGTATAGAGCTTTCTATAACTAGTAGGTACATTAACATCCTTAATGGCCATCCTCCTGTTGCTGGAACATCACCATTCATTAATCAATCACAGTTGGATTTTGGCATCAGTGGGTGCAGAGTAACCAAGAAAACTACAGATAAACCCTTATGGAATTTCAGTGGTGCTTTAAATCTGGCTTCAGTTCTCAGTAACATTTATGATTTATTCTTGCACCACACTGTGGCAGTAATCAGTTTTAGAATGAAGGACTACTAAGCACCATATAAACTAAAACAGTATTATAATGGCTATACATTATAATATTAAAAGCAACAGCAAAATATAAAACATTTCAGTCCTACCTGTTCTGGTAAAATCAAAAAATCCAATGTCTTGCTTCACAAGAGAACCAAAAAGGAGGTTTCGAATTCGTTGAGTCAGTCTGAACAACGTAAACATAAACAGCCCACCCCGAAGTCCAGCTGAGACAGAGCTAAGACAAGATTGGGGTGAATGTCAATGAACATGCCAAAATGTAATGTAAAACTAGACAGCCATTAAATCCCATTAAGATATTAACTCACACACTTTTAATGGCTAGGAACAGCTTCTCTAATTATTCTAACATCCATCACTCCTGCATCACACCTCACAACCATTCACAAATCCAGAACCCCCTTTTTAGTTTGCCAACACCAACACTTATAGCATTCAGATTGCAATTGGATTGCATACCAAAACCGACCGGGCATGGGTACACCAGTACACCTAGCAGATTTATTTTATTTATTTATTTTATTTTACATTTGTTGACCAGGAAAGCCTGATTAGGACAGAGCCTAACTTCAGCGGAGGCCTGGGAAGAAATGCTGCACACACAAAACATCTATTACCTTGCCATTTGCTGTGCTCTTCTGTCAGTGTGCTGAATTTAATAAACCATTTTATCTTATTTTAATTTTGTTACAGAGATTTTCCAAAAAATTATGAGGCTAGAGAAATAGATAGGCAGCCTCATTTGGGAACATGGTCTCAAGGCTGAGATCTGCTGTAGTGATAAGGTGACACATGAATAAATAGCAATCTGCACAATCAGCTCTTAGATCCCCCTGTCTTCACTGTCAGACAGACTGCTAGATCCAAATTTCACTTCCCACATATTCTTGTAATGAAATCACAAAGGAATTTACGACTTCATATAACATCAGCACAGATGCTTTTATACAGGAAGTTAAAAGTCTGTACTTTAATCAGAACAAACTACCACTGCTGTATTGCTTTTATGTATGTGTACTGAATCTGATTAGTGGAAGCCAGGATTAATTCTTACTCCTTCTAACAGGCTGGGAATTCAGACACAGTGCAGGGCAAGCAGCCTGACTGAGTTACTGTTGATGAATGGTCAATGACACACAAAACATTTACTGAAAAAATATTTAGAAAAAAAAATCACAGCCAATTCCGTATGCATTAAGTACATTAGAAGTTCATTCTCCTTAATCTACATCAGACTGATACTGTAATGTGTTTAACAGTAGTATAAATGAAGAAAAAAAAGTATCACTCAGTGTTCATTTATGCTGCACTATCTCACTTCATGACTGACCAAAAGGGATATTTATGTAAGATAAAGCAGTATTAGTGCAGATGAAACATGAAAAGAAATCTTTCCTAACATAAGCTAGTCAGAAATTATCAAAAATAAACAAGGAATACCCTTCCCTTGCTAAAGAGTGTAGCATATTATAGTGATTTTTAGATCTAATTAGTTCTTGCTCTACAGAAAACAGTGACACTTTTTGTATAACAGTGCTATTTGTGGACAATAACTTTACAATTCATTAAACCAAGTTATCTGTAATGTTTATTTGCACCACATGTATGGATATGGGGAGCCCACTCATCCCAGGTGTATGAATGCACAAGCAAACACTGAAGTTGTTGGATAAAGAACAAAGAATTACTAGTTTGCAGGATTATGTAGCCCACTGTACATTGAATTCTTCTACTGATTTATATTTCTTCACTCTCCCAAGCAGATTGCTCCAGGGAACCAGTACATCTCCAAAAAAGTACTTTTTAAAGTCTGATAAGAAATTCTGTTGTTGACTCTGCCATCTCTGTCCAGTAATTCCAAGTTCAACTTCTTGAATTCCATCTTACTCTATTGACTATGATGACTTCTTCATCTATTAGTTTATTTTCAATACTTTATTCCATTCTGGGTCTCAGGGAGCCAAAGCCTATCGTGGCTAGCAAAAGGCATAAGGTAGGAAAGTATCTTTAACGAATACCTCTCAACTGTCCAGATTTTTTGCAGAATGCCCAGATTTTTGCCTCATATTTTTGGTCTTTTCCTCAAAGAAACTATGTTTCCTGGCAAATCAGTCAGAACTGAATTCACTAAATACGGACAGATGTTTGATTTTCAGACAGTATTCTTCAGAAAATGCATGGGAAGACAAACATTATACTCTTAACAACTTTCTAAGTTTATAAGAATAATATTTAAATTGTATCTCTTTTTTTAGGCCTTTGTCCCACCCATTATTTTTGGTTTTGCCAGATTTCTTGAGCAAAACGATTGAGAGGTATGATACAGGATTCCAGTCTGTTCAACACACACACACACACACACACGCAGACACTAACACTAAGGGGCAAGTCTGACATTTGCCAGTTCATCTTAACATGTCTTTGAGATGCAGGAGGAAAGGAAGGCATGCAGAAAATGCACAGCAAACATCTTAACTGGAAACTGGAGAACAAGGCACTAGCACAGGCCGAAGCACAGTACCATAAAACTCTTGACGCCACGTTATGCCTCCAGTGATCCAATTTTTCCTTTCCAAATAGATTCATATGTATGAGGTCTTAAGGAGTCATGGTTAACACTTTCAGTAATGTTCTTCCCATCTTTGTCCAATGAATAGTGCTCAAAGTCCACAGAAAGTAATACTGCACCATCTTCAGGAACACAGATCTGTTCAATATCTTTACTTTCACATCTTTACTTCAAAAGATTACCTGGAAACAGCTATTTTCCTTCAGTCTTGTCTCAGTGCTATAATAGTTAGTAAGCGGATTTCAACACTATATCCTGTCTCAGGCACAGAAGTGCCAAATCCAAGTTACTGTTACAGTGAGTAGTAAGAATCTAACAACCCAGCAAGAAAAATCTCTGGGAGCAAAATTTCAAGGCAGATCAGATCAGAACCTTGTTAGTTTTAAAGAATTTCATCATAGTGTAAAACCTATGTTAAACAAAAAGAAAACAACATTGTTTTTAGGACAATAAATAATATATCAACACCATACAAAGCAGTTAAAGAAGGCAGAACCAACAAAACCCAGATCCAAAGTGCTTCCCCTGATGTCACCGATCTGTTCTGTCATTTCAATAACGTTACCTCTTCTATTAGAAGGTGAACAGCAGGAGAGCCTGTTACCTGATACTAGTATCTCCTCACTTCTCCATTTCAAATCAGAACCCGCCAGCTTGGTATGGACATTCTTCAAAAAAATTAAACCTCTGTCACTTAGCATAAATGATGTGCCCTCAAAATATTGGAAACATGATGCAGACATTATACTATTTCCTTATACCATCCTTGTACATCATTGTATTTAGAAAAACTATACCTTAATGGAAAATGTTCATGTATTTCCAATAACTTTTACTGGACAACACTATTACCACTTCTGCTAAAAACCTTGGAAAAAATGCAACATTTATACACCTACAAATTATTTTCAACATAATGCTATGTTGAAATCCTAATGCTCAGAATAGATAAAGCTTGGAAAATCTGGTCCAAAACTAAACTCCCCACTCACCTCCAACACTACAAAGAACTCAGCAACCTAACAAAGAAACATATCACTAATGACAAGAAAAACTTCTACAACAATCCCCCACCCTCTCTCTCGTCAAACCCTAAGAAATTTTGGAACTCCATCAACCAGATTCTGCACCTAGGTAACCCCACATCCCCTAATGCTAGTCCTAACAACACCCCTCAAGAAACTGCAAATCATTTCAATTCCTACTTCATTGAAACCATCAGTAAACTATCTCCTCAGTCATATTCTACCAAAAATGTCACCACCATCCCAGGCCCACCAAATTCCCCTAACCCCTCTCCTGCCTTCTCAGTGAAAATTGTATCTACCAACTACATCAAATCCTTGCTTCCCCTCCATGGACAATCTCCCTCCACTCTTTCTCCGTAAGGCTGCAAATGAACTAGCACTTCCCATTTCTATTCTCATTAACCGTTCTCTCACAGAAGCTAAAGTCCCCACAATCAGGAAAAAAATTGACACCATTCCTATTCACAAGGTTGGAAACTCTTCTGAGTTTGCAAACTTTAGAACTGTTGCTATTCTTTAACCTCTCTCCAAAATCTTAGAGAAATGTGCCCATAAGCAAATCCTACATCACCTCCTACAAGAAAACGTAGTCACCCCCACACAACATGGCTTTCGTCCAAAACACAGCACCTCCACCGCTCTCATTTCTTTCATTAACACTGTGTCCCTAGCTCGGGACAATACTAAACTCATTTCCACCTTATACCTCAACCTTTCTAAAGTCTTCAATACCGTGTCCCACCTTCTCCTTTTATCCAAACTCTGTGAACTTAATCTGTCCCCATCAACCATCTTCTGGTTTTCTAGTTACCTCTCATATCGACAACAGGCTGTTAGATGGCTCATTACATCATCTGCCTTACCTATCACAATGGGAGTACCCTAAGGGTCTATCCTTGACCCTCTTCTGTTCAATGTTTTTACCAATCAGTTGTATACCTCCTGTCCTCAGTCATCTCTTGTACAATACGCCGATGATTCTACTGTCATTACCATAGCTGACTCCCTCTCTGACCTTAATACCCTCACGCAAAAATTCTATCAATCGAAAACTGGCTCACCCAGAATCAGCTGATTCTTAACCCCAAGGAAACCAAGCTCCTACTTTTCACCCCCAAAACCATGAACCATCTCAAATCTTCCTTCTCTGTCTCTTCGCTCAACAATACATCTATTTCAAGCTTCTACGGGTCATCATAGACAACCAACTCAAATTTGACCTTCATATCACCTATAACATAAAAAAACTCACCAAAAACTTGGACTTCTGTATTATAATAAAAAAATTCTCACCATTACACACAGAGCTATCTGAGGAGGAGCAGCTGATCTGTGATATATAGCAATAAGTAGCCTGTTTTTTTTTTTACTTATTTGTAGTAGTTATTGCTTATTCTAGATATTTATAACAATTTTATTGTATACTGCATACTTGTTGCCTCACTTGTGATAAACATTTCTGTAGTGTTTTCTGCCTAAAATAGTTTAGGTCATAGCTGTAATATTGTCCATATTCCTGATTGTGTTTGTGATAAACATTTCTGCAGTGTGTTCTGCCTAAAACAGTTTAGGTCGTAGCTGTAATATTGTCCATATTCCTGATTGTGTTTGTGATAAACATTTCTGCAGTGTGTTCTGCCTAAAACATTTTAGGTAGTAGCTGTAATATTCTCCATATTCCTGATTGTGTTGTGGGCCTAGCTGTTTGTTAGAGGCTGTTTTCTGAGCTCATTGTCCAGGCCATTTTACTTAGCAAAGACCATCCCCCACTTCAGTGAGAGTTTAGTGTTTATGGTCAATGTCTAGTTGGGTTGCCAGGGCTACGGCTTGGAGAAGGCACCTCAATGGTTCTTTTGAGCTTTTTTTTAAGTTGTTTCAGGTTTCAACTTTCTGTTAAGAAGTTAACTTGAGTGTTTCAGCCATTACACATAGAGCTATCTGAGGAGAAGCAGCTGATCTGTGATATATAGCAATAAGTAGCCTGTTTTTTGCTTATTTGTAGTAGTTATTGTTTATTCTAGATATTTATAGCAATTTTATTGTATACTGCATACTTGTACTGTATCTCATAGCTATTGGCTCACTTGTGATAAACATTTCTGTAGTGTTTTCTGCCTAAAATAGTTTAGGTCGTAGCTGTAATATTGTTCATATTCCTGATTGTATTTGTGCTGGCCTTGCAGTTGCCTGACCCTACTCTAAATTTGATCTTGGACAGTCCTCCCAGTCTAGTGTCATTAGCTCATTCTACCTAATAGAGAGAGAACATCTGAGAAGGCCAGCCCACGTAGTTTCTTTCAGTTCCTCCTTTCTCCCTTTCTTAAGAAAAAAGAAAATTGCCTGAATATCCTTGTGTTCTGACTGTGCTTCTCAAACATTTTGGAAATATAGAGTATATTTTAGTGCATTTAGTCAAAGTATATTTGCCTTAATATTGCTACAACACAAGTGCTCTAGGTTGCACTGCATCCAAATGGTTTTAGAGTGTTTTAGCTGCTTTTCTGCATATATAGACTTTTCTGTATATGTAGGCTAGCTACTTATTCTACTGTATTACTGTCTCTTAAATCGTTTTTCAGTTGTGCACTTGCCTTGCTTCACTTAAAAAGTTTTAAATTGCTAATTTTGTAGAGTTTTAATTGTATTTACTGTTTAGGGCTACACACTCAAGTGCGTTAGCCTTTTCTGTGTTTACTTAGTGTATTATTGCATTGTTTAGCCTGTTTTAACCAAAAAAAATATACTATCTTGTTTGCTCATTTCCCGCCTTTCCTAGCTAGTATAGTCCAGATCCCAGGCTTTGCTGGTTTCAGGACTTTATTTTCTGTGTTCAGAGCTATCCAGACCTTGCTATGATAGAGGGAAGTCCTACTGCTTACCAGTGGGAGTGGTGAGCATTGTACTGCCTGTCTAACACTAGAAGAGTGGTTTCCAGCTCTGAAATTGTAATTTTAGCCATTTTGGGCTGATTTCTATCCCTTTCAACTTTCTGGCTTGAAAACGCACGTGACATTGTACAGCACCGTGGGGCTACGGTTTAAGTATTCTAGGTGCCAGAAAGTTTGCTCTTCTAATTTTCCCTTAGAACTAGCTGGTTTCTCAGTAGTAGCACTAAAATCTGAACCTCTATGACTAGCACTTGCCCTAGAACCTGCTGGACAGCACTAGGAAGTCTTAAACTGATACAAGTACTCAACTCTCCTTGTTAATAAGGAGAAATTAATCATAGGCACAAAGCATGTCCAAGGGTCAGCTTCTGGTGAGTTCTCCTGTCCACCTGGTGAATCTGGGCATACTGGGGCAATGCAGTAACTGCCTCATGTACACAGACAACCTTCTCTTCCTACCACCCAACACTGCAACCTGCGAGAGATGCATTTACATAGCCAAACTGAAAGCAAAGCTCTCTCCAGCCAAGATTGTGCTAGACAGTCAAGAGGGGAAGGTTAACACCTGTACTACACCTCAAGCAACACATAGCCCTTCAAAACCCACACCATCAACACACACACACAGCAACACTAAACCCACATATGTGGAGGCCCTTAACATTAACCTGCCCAAGCAACAAAGACCTCCGAAGCTGAAACACAAACAAACACCAGTCACAACCAAAGTGACACACAACTCACAACACCAGTGTGCCACCCAACAACAGCCCCTAAGGAAAGACAACGTACCCAACACTTTAGTCATAGGTGACTCTATAGTCAGGCACACTGATGTCCCACTAACCAGGTTGAACAAGGAGAAAATTACAGTCAGCTGCCTGTCGGGTGCCAGGATCCGCCACATAATGTAATCACTCAAGTCACTCCACAACAAGTACAAATACGACTCCGTCATTGTCCATGTTGGAGTGAATGACTTGAGACGTACCTCCCTGGGGTCTATATCAGCATATCGAATGCTGAAAATGCCGAATGAAATTTAATCAAACTGAAATGTTCAAAATCTCAAAAGAGCAAACTGATGGGGAAAGAAATCGGTGTTCCGTGCAAAAAAAAAATGTTTTTCAATACTTTAAACACTGACAGAAGTGGGGCTTAGCCCCACACTAAATAGGGGCTGTGCCCCCCACACCCCCCTACTTAAATATGCCAACTCCAAGACTGCACCACAGTGAAGGAAACAGCAAACTCCGATGATGGCCCACCGATTTCTTTCCCTGGGAAAAAAATTGATGTTCCGTCAGTTCGCACTTCTGAGATTTCGAACATTTCAGTTCGATTAAAATAAATTTGCCGTTTTCAACATTCGAAATGCTGATAGGAACCCCCTCCCTGGACTACATGAAAAGAGACATGGAAGAGCTCTTGGATCATGTGGCCCAGGTAGGTATGACCCTAGCCCTGAGTAGCATCCTGCCTTCGCCCAGAATGATACCACAGTATAAGGACAAAATGACTGACTTCAACAACTGGCTAAGCTTCTGGTGTCATTCAAAGGGGATCCAGTATTTGTCTGCCTGGGACGACATGATCGACAAGCCACGATGCTTTGCCAGAGATGGCCTGCACCTGTCACTCACCCCTGGGATTCAGGTTACTGGCTAAAGCTCTTGCCACCCCTATAGTGCCTTTTTTAGGCAAGGTTCAAAGGACAAAACCACCACCGCAACAGGTACGAGCATGCAAATTCTGAAGGTAATGCTACTCAATGCTACAAGTCTAAACCTCAAAATGCACTCTCTCGAGGCACTCCTAAAAATGGAGAACATCGATATCTGTGCAGTAACTGAGACCTGGTTCAAGGCTCCAGAGAGCAGCCCTGCAATACCAGGCTACAACTCTTACCACACTTTTCGGCCACAAAACCAAGACCGAAACACTAAAGGTGGAGGAGTGTCCATATTCACCAAGGATATTCACACCTCCAAGCTAGTTGCCCAAAACAATGTATCTGAAATTCTCCAGGTGCAACTAACACTAGGTAAGACTGCAATCCAAATTGTAGCTTGCTACAGATTCCCCACCATGCCCCAAGATTCTCACTATACCTTTCTAAACATACTGGAAAATATTACGATATAACCAAACACCCTAACACTGGGTGATTTCAACTATCCTGCCATTGACTGGGAAAACTACTCGGGTACCAACACCTTTTCCCAACGGTTCTTGGAATTCATAAATTCCAATTCCCTGGATCTAATGGAACTAATCCATTGTCCCACCAGGGGCTCCAATATCCTAGACCTAGTCATTACCACCATGGAAGCTAGATGCTCCACACCAGTGGTCACCCCCTCATTGGTCAGGTCTGACCATAAGCAAATCACCCTTGACATCCACATCCCACCCCAACCCCACCCCCCAGTAAGGAAACCTCCGTAAAAAACTTCTCCAAAGCCAACTTTATGCTACTCAAGTCAGAAGTGACAAACTTCACTACACCCATGCAGACAGGAGCTGAAGGTTCGACTGCTGAATCCTACACTAAGGCACTGTACGAGCACATTCAGTCGTGCATGAATCGTGCCATCCCAAATAGAACCAAGCCACTCTCCTCCAAAAAAAGGAAGTAAATCTGGTGGTCCCCTGCCATAAAAAAACTATACAACAGAAGAAAGAAACCGTTGCAGAAAAGAGGAAAATCCCAGGATGCAAAAACTCCCTTACCAGCCTCAGTAAGAAGCTGAGATCCTTCATAAAATCCTCCAAAGCTAGTTACGAAAATAAAATTGCCAAAGATTCCAAAGACAACCACAAGGCATTCTATAGTTATGTCAAGAATCTAAATGGCAATGCTCAGATATGCTCTGAGCTACAACAGAATGGCATTAAATATACTGATCCCAAGGATATTGCCAATATTCTGGCAGATCTATTTAGTGCCAACTTTACCCCCCCCCAAAGGGCCCATCTCAATACCAAAAGATTGCCAAATTCCAGTAATTACGGCCACACAGGTAGAAACCGCACTCTCCAAAGCTAAGAATACAACATCCATGGGACCAGATGACATCCCGGGCTGTGTATTACATGAACTACAAAATTAACTGGCACCTTACCTATGTGTCATGTTTAATCATAGCCTCACCTCAAGTTTCATGCCCACTGAGTGGCACACAGCTACAGTTATCCCACTCCACAAGGGGGGTCCACCTTGGATCCTGGGAACTACCGTCCCATCAGTCTGACGAGCCTGATCTGCAACAGCATGGAACGCATTATCATGGAATTTATAAACAAAGACATTGGCAACCTTCAAACACTGGACCCCTCCCAGTTTGGGGTTGTGAAGGGCCAATCTTGTCTCCTAAACTCGACTGACTTCTTCGAATCAGTCTCCAGAGCTGTGGACAAGGGTAAGGCAGTCCACACAGCCTATCTGGACCTCGCCAAGGCCTTCGATGCCATCCCCCACTCTGGAATCATAGATAAACTTACTAAGCTGGGCATAAATCCGTACATCACTTGATGGGTTGCCAACTGGCTTACTGACACAACCCAGACTGTAAAAGTAGCCGACTTCAAATCCAGCTCCAGACAAGTGACAAGTGGAGTACCTCAGGGTTCAGTCCTGGGACCGTTCTTGTTTGGCATCTACTTCTCTGAAGTATAGGCCAACATTAAGGGACTGCAAACTGGGAGTCATTATTGAATCCCCAAATGATGTGGATATTTTACAAAAGGGCCTTACAGAAACAGATGCTTGGTGCCAGAGCCATGGGCTCAAGCTTAATGCCAAGAAATGTACAGTTATCCCCTTTGGGAAAAAACATGTACCCATGAATTACCACATAGGTGGCAGTACACTAAACACCGAAAGTGTGATGAGAGACTTAGGGAGGGAGGTGGACAGTGATCTCACCTTCGAAAACCACATCGCCACAACAGTCAGGAAATCCTTCTATGTGGCACACCTCATCACTAAGGGCTTTTCATACAGAAAAAAGGAGGTCATTGTCCCACTGTACTCATCTGTCATTAGACCCATTATAGAGTACAATGCCCCATTTGGTATGTACCTCACAAGACATCTGCAACAGCTGGAAAGGCCGCAGAAATACCTCACTAAAAGAATCACAGGTCTAAAGCAGATGCCCTATGCTGACCATCTAAAAAAACTCCAGCTATACTCTGTGGCATATCGTTTAGTCAAAGGCAATCTCTGCTTAACATACAAGGCCATGTCAAACCCTGAGCTGTTGGACATGCTCCACTTAAAGAAATCCCAATCCCTCAGAGCCACACGCTCCAGGGATCTAAATCTTGTCATCACAATGAACAAAAAAAATATGCTGGAGGGATAGGTTCCTGACCCAGCGACTCCCCAGACTCTGGAATAGATTGCCCATACATGTCAAGCAGAGCGCCTCCTTGGCCCTCTTCAAAAGAAACCTTGACGATTGGATGGGAGATAGGAAATTCACCCCAGGGATCACGTCAGTCACCCTGCAAGACAGGGGTCCAGGGAAGTAAATACTGTGGGAAGAAATATCCAGGGAATTGTTACGGCTAGGCTTGTATAGGCCCTAGGGCCGATAGCCTAGTACCAACCTATGAACCTATTACTTCCAAAATCTCTCTATCCCATGCTTACCTATTTCCAAACCTCTTCTATGGGTCTCAAATACTCACAAATCTACAATCCTCTCTCCTGTCTAAACTAGAATCTCCTTACAACAAAATTGCTAGACTCACTGCAGGTCAAACCTACCAATCCCACCACTGCCTTGCTCTCAAAAGCCTAAACAGGCTAGAATTCCCCCAACAACTTCTCCTCTCTCAGCTTCTGATCATACATTCCATTCTGTACCAGCCCTCCTTTAGCCTCTCTTTTCACCTACTATACCCCAGTCAGATCTCTCCGTAGTTTTGAACAAAACCTCCTCTCAATTTACAAACCTAAAAGCAAAACTGGGCAAAGCCTGTATAGCTACTTGCCTGCCCAAGCCTGGAATAAACTTCCACTACACATCAGAAACATTACTCACCCTCAGAGTTTTAAGAATGCTCTCAAAAATTTCCTTTTGAATATTTGGTTCTGTCACTGTACCCACCCACACTAACAGGCCCCTAACTCCCTTATTTCCTTCCTGTCTTCTGTCCTCCTCATCTCTCTCTCTCTCATGTCCATGTATTGCCCTGAATTCCACCCCTACTCCTACTAGACTCACCATAACTGCATCTTCTACTCCCTGTTCTCTACTCACCCAGTCACACATTCCTCCTTTCCTAACATTGTGTGAACTCTCCTCTTATTTTGAACTCTCTTTACAACGGCTCATATATCTGCTGAAGTATCATCCAAAGTGTACTGGTGTATGCCTGTTCATAACTTCAGATGTACAAATGACTACAGCCTGGCTTTGTCTCTACTGCCAGACTCTTGCGTCTGCTATTATGCCACTCAAATTGCTGAGGTTTACACCTGTAAATAAGTTCTGATGCACAAATGTTTCCATGTAGGATCTGTTTATACTATTCGTGTGTACACTTTGTTTGTTATACTAGTTATATGATTGAACTTGTACACTATTTGCTTCTACTAATTGTGGAGTTATATGACTGAACTTGTGTACTAGCCTGTGGAGCCTTTCTCCCCAGGCCTCCGCTGAAAATTGGCTTTGTTCCAAGTCGGACTTTCCCAGTTAACAAATGTTAAATAAATAAAAAAATAAAAATAAAAATACTAATTGTGGAACTTTTCTCCCTGGGCCTCCACTGAAAAAGGGTTTTACCTAGTCGGACTAACCCGGTCAACAAATGTCAAATAAACAAACAATAAATAAACATGGCATCCACACTGATCATGCCATACAGCAAAAGGAAGAAACTGACTAAAGAAAGTAATACACTACGAAAAAATCAACACAAATAAATTGGGGCTTTATTTCTTGATTTTTTCCAAAGATTTTGATAGTGTAAATCACACTATTCTTCTTTGTTGCCTTATTAACCATTGGCATCTGTACAGGCTATAAATACTTTTGTACACCAGTTGTCTAAAAGAAAGGTCCCAGCGTGTCCACTGAAACAAGTAAACACCATCTCCACTGTTAATAGCAACCTGAATTCAGCAAGGATCTGTCCTCAGTTCCTTTCTCGCTACCATATTTATAAACATGTCTGCTTTCTCCAACAGAGTAAACTCATACAATATGTTCAGGTAATGCAGCAATTGTTTTGTTCTAATCTACACATAGCTAAAGTCACTACTAACGTTCATGGCATATTTAGTCAAATTCAAAAATGTCTGGATAATTCAGGCCTTCTCCTCAACACAACTAACTTTAAAAGAATGGTGCTTAATTAAAAAAAAAAAATTTCCAAGAACAATGTAACATTTCAAATAGTGTTTTGGGATAAGATTCTACTAAAGGAGATCTGCTTAACAAGCTTATTTGGCATAATTATTGATGAAGTTGAAAAATTTGATGTGCATGTCAAAACTTTTACTTTCATAAAAAAACATCCAAAACTTTGAATTTTATATCGAGCAAATAATTTAATGGCTTAATTTAAATTCTGTCTCCCTGGACTTGTTTGCAAATAATCTAATGGAGACCGTGTCTTTTTAAAAGTACTATCCAAAAAATGCAACTATCTCCCTCTCACATTCTGATAATGCACTGTAAAACTCCTCTTCAGAAAGGCACTGTTCTACTACTTCTGTAGTTACTGGTAATTTTTATTTTACCTCTTCACTGATTGAGTAACACACTGGATACCACTGTCCCTTTTCAGTGACAACTTATGAACACTGTCTGGTTAAGTGACTTGCTCAGAGTCATACGTAGGCAAAAGAAAGTGGCAGGAATCAAACCCTGTACCCTGCACCCAGGAAGCAGCTCATTAATAAATCAAAACATTAGTCTTCCATGCTGCCAGACAATTTAATTTAGTATTGCAATGGTATTACTTAAATAACATAGCTGCACTCCCACTTTACCTTATCTCCTTCAATCAGCTATCAGTCATTTGGAATCTTGGTTACCTCAGACTACAAAACTGGTAGCTACCTTCCAAAATAAGTCTCACCAGGGGTACCAATATTCTAGACCTGGTCATTACCAACATGGGAGATCGATGCTCCACACCAGTGGTCACCCCCTCGGTCAGATCAGACCATAAGCTAATCACCCTTAACATCCACATCCCACCCCCACCCCCACCCCCCTTTAAGGAAACCTCCGTAAAAAAACTTCTCCAAAGCCAACTTCAATGCTTCTCAAGTCAGAAGTAACAAACTTCATCACACCCATGCAGATGGGAACTGGAAGTTCAACTGCTGAATCCTACACTAAGGTGCTGTACGAGCACATTCACTCGTGCATGGACCGAGCCATCCCAAATAGAACTAAGATGCTGTCCGCAAAAAAAAGGAAGCCAATCTGGTGGTCCCCTGCCATAAACAAGCTGTACTACAGAAGGAAGAAACTGTTGCCCTCACCAGCCTCAGTAGAAAGCTGAGATCCCTCATAAAACCTTCCAAAGCTAGTTATGAAAACAAAATTGACAAAGATTCCAAAGACAGCCACAAAGCATTCTATAACAATGTCAAGACTTTAAATGGCAATACTCAGATCTGCTCTGAGCTACAGCAGAATGGCACTATATATACTGATCCCAAGGATATTGCCCATATCCTGGCAGATAGATTCAGTGCCAACTTCACCCCCTCTCACCCCCTAAAGGGCCAATCCCAATACAGAAAGAATGCCAAATTCCAGTAATCACAGCCATTCAGGCAAAAACTGTACTCTCCAAAGCCAAGAATACAGCATCCATGCGACCAAACGACATCCCAGGCTGTGTACTGCATGAACTACAAAATGAACTGGCACCTCACCTATATGTCGTGTTTAATCATAGCCTCACCTCAGGCTTCGTGCCCACAGAGTGGCGCACAGCTACCATCATCCCACTCCACAAGGGGGGTCCACTTTGGATCCTGGGAACTACTGTCCCATCAGTCTAACGAGCCTGATCTGCAAGGCCATGGAACGTATTATCATGGAACTTATAAACAAAGACATTGGCAACCTTCAAACACTGGACCACACCCAGTTTGGGGTTCGTGAAGGGCCGATCTTGCCTTCTGAACCTGATCGACTTCTTTGAATCAGTCTGCAGAGCTGTGGACGACGGTAAGATGGTTCACACAGCCTACTTGGACCTTGCCAAGGCCTTTGACACTATCACCCACTCTGGAATCATAGATAAACTTACTAAGCTGGGCATTAATCCCTACATCACTCGATGGGTTGCAAACTGGCTTACTGGCAAAACACGCACTGTAAAAGTAGCCGACTCCAAATCCAGTTCCAGACAAGTGGCAAGTGATGAATCGCAGGGTTCTGTCCTGAGACCACTCCTGTTTGGCATCTACTTCTCTGAAGTACAGGTCAACACTAAGGGACTCTGGCTTACAAAGTTCACAGACGACTGCAAGGTGGGAGCCATTACTGAATCCCAAAATGATGTGAATATACTACAAAAGGGCCTTACCGAAACAAATGCCTGGTGCCAGAGCCATGGGCTCAAGCTAAATGCCAAAAAATGTATAGTAGTCCCCTTTGGGAAAAATCACGTACCTGTGACCTACGACATAGGTGACAGTACACTAAACACTGAAAGTGTGATAACAGACCTAGGAACACAGGTTGACAGTGGTCTCACCTCTGATAACCACATAGCCACAACAGTTAGAAAATCCTTCTACGTGGCACACCTCATCCCTAAGGGCTTTTCATCCAGAAAAAAAGAGGTCATTGTCCCTCTGTACTCATCCCTCATTAGACCCATTATAGAATACAATGCCCTGTTTGGTAAGTACCTCACAAAACATCTGCAACAACTAGAAAGGCTGCAGAAATACCTCACAAAAAGAATCACGGCCCTAAAACAGATGCCTTATGCTGACCGTCTAAAGAAACCCCAGCTATACTCTGTCGCATATTGCCTACTCAGAGGAGGTCTCTGCCTAACATACAAGGCCATGTTAAACCCAGAGTTGTTGGACATGCTACACTTAAAGAAATCCCAATCCCTCTGAGCCACATACTCCAGGGATCTTAACCTTGTCATCACGATGAAATGAACATGCTGGAGGGATAGCTTCCTGACCCAGAGACTCTCCATGCTCTGGAATAGGCTACCCATACACATCAGGCAGAGTGCCTCAATGGCTCTCTTCAAGAGGAACCTTGACGAGTGGATGGGAGATAGGAAATTCACCCCGGGGATCACATCAGTAGCCCTGCTAGACAGGGTTCCAGGAAAGTAAATATTTGTGGGAAGCAATAGCCAGGGAATCTTTATGGCTAGGCTTGTATAGGCCCTAGGGCCGATAGCCTAGTACCTACCTATGAACCTATGAACACGTACAATTTCTGCCACAAATAAGCTATTGACTACATTATCTGAAATGTTCCATTCCTCTACCCTATACTGCATTGCACCAAGCTTGTATCAACATCACATATAATGTTATTGTTCACATCATAGATACAAACTGTAAATTCCATCATATCAATTCTTTGTCTCACAGACCTACTTTTGCTTAAAATGGATCCACTTTGTAATCCCAAAATACTGAAATCCCGAATTTCAGTATTCCGGACTTACAAAGCCGAAAACACTAAATCCCGAAACCCCATAACCGCAAAATTTAAAATCCCGAACATACAATACACATACAGCACACACATACACACTACTTCCCCCCACAATCAAACAGATAAACCTACACTACAGATAAGCATGGGGGCAAGCCCCCCACTGCACCCCCCACTTAAATATACTAACTCCCAGATCGCACAGACACAAAAAGGAAACTCACACCCATACATTTCACAGTCCTTCACACAAACACACATCACAGTCACAACACACACTGACACACACTAAAGCCCCTAACCAACACACATACACATGCATACCTACCTAAACTTCCACCCATCCATTCACACACCACACCACCAGAAGCGAGAAATTCAACATCTCCGAGCTTCAGGATTTAGAATTTTATGCTTCTGTGTTTTCGTGATTTTGTGATCAGTATTTTGAAATTATAAAGTGGACCCCTTAAAATATATGTCTGTCTTTGGCACATACTGATACTTGAAGTCAGTAATACTCATGTAACCTATTCAAAAGTACACATGGACAAATCTGTCATATAGAACATGCCTGTTAGTGGTTGATTATTTGCCTAGTATATACAATAATGCTGCTGTTCTTATAAAAGAAACATTTGTAAATCATCTTCTTTTATAAAACTTGTTCATTAAATGGTATACGTACATGTACAGCTTTGTAAATGGAGCTCCTCATTCTAAATTGTTTTTCTTCTCACTTCGCCTGTAAAACTTAATATGTTTTATGTTTGCATACATAGTTCTTCAAGTTTGTAATTGTTTCACAAATCTTTTCTTGTTCCACTATGAGTGGCCAAATGAAAATCCCTCAAGCCTTTACTCCCTGAAAGACAAACTGCTGAAAATAACTTCCCTAAAATAGTTTTCACTGTTTTTTGCAGGGGGACAAGCCCTCCTGTACCCCCCCATCCAACAAATGCAATCATCTCCACGGTCACATTACAAGGGGAAGAGCGCAAAGACCTGGAAATGGTACAAAGTGCCTGCACGATTTTGCGACAATGCCTGGAAATGCCACAACTGTTGTGAAATCTAGTCTCAGGGAGTTGAGACTTGGAGAATCACCTTTCATAGAGCAGTAGTTTAACCACTTTTCTTCTAGAGACCATGCTGAAAACAGATCCTGCTTAAGGTTGGCAAACAAATTCCAAATAATACTGTCTAAAAGGCTTTACTTACCTGCCCATAGAATACAAGGCCATGAAGAATATGGCAGCAAAAAATTCATCCTGCTTGAACTTGGAGCCAAGGATGTCAATGACTTTCCCAGTGTAGTAGGGAATGAATGTCTCCACTAAGAAACAAAAAGAAAGCTTTTAGACACAAAAAACACATTTTATGCAGGAAAAAAATGAATAATTTATTTTATATATTGTTCATATGTTAATGTAATGGTTACCATTTTGTGTCTTTATACTGTCTGTATTGGAGTTTTTCTCCTCGGGTCTCCACTGAAAATGGGCCAAAAACCAAGCTGGACCAACCCGGTTAACAAATGTCAATAAATAGATAATAAATAAAAAATGGCAAAATGTAGTTGAGTGTCTCGATGTCCTAACAGTAGGAAATGCTACTGACAATCGTAAGTTTAGTAGCACCATAAATTTATGGACTGTTGGAAAAAAATATTTCTTATATCACACAAAAATGAAGACCCAATAAGTAAAAACTGCAGCAAAGGCAAAACAATGAAATTCTAAGCAACATAAGCTAGGTAAGCAGAGACTGAAAAAGCCACTTACCTTCTATCTGTCATAACTATTCTCTTTTTCTAAATTTTAGATTGCCCAACAGTTCTGACAACAAACAGGAAAACATGTAAGATTCCATTCTGAAATGTCATATATGTTACATTTTGACATTTCTCAACATGAAGACAGAAAATAAAAGTAGAAGTGCACATTCCTGTGAAAAATACAGGTAGTAGAAGTTTATCCCATTACAGACTGTTGTTTTCAGATACTGCCACTTTCTTTTATAGTAAACTTGTGTTATAATTTGTTTTATTAGTTAAAAAAGAAAAAAAATGACTGCAGTAATACAGCTCCCCGACTAACCTGTCAGTACCTTTTATGTTACACTGTGGGTTCCTGGTCTATATTGGCTGTTTAGTTTCTGGGGTATACACAATTTTCAAAGCCCAAGAAAATGCTGCTTTTGATTTAGGCAAGCACCTGTAGAAGAAGGCACATAGCAGCCACAGATACCACTGATTTAGAATTAGATATATCTCCACTGATACCCTCCTCACATTTAAGAAGTCAACATAAAAATCACCTCACATATACTCCCCATCACACACCAGTATTAGCTAGTATATCAAAAACATCTGACAGTCAAACATGACCTCTTAGAAATCTATGGAGCAACATTTGAACCATCCCTTAAAATCACTTGTTAGTTCTTTTCAATGTAAGTAGACACATAAGGAGTACTGGCATTTTAAGACACCCTCATCCTACCTAGAAGTCACCTCTGATGTCTCCATTAAAGGCCTGTCAGTAATGCCACTATTTGAAGTATATCTTCATTTTCTGTTTGCCTGCTATAGCAATCCTCAGCTCATCACTTTTATAAACTGCTTTCCCTGACAAGAGCTGCTGTGTTACAAAGCAGTGCTACCAAGCTGAGCATGACAGCTCAAACATATCTGTCTCCATCTAGTTTCTAGCTCATCTTAAAAGGATCTCCAGTTGTTTCCATTAAAGCTGAGACATACAATATCTTCACTATGTCCTGGGACTGTCGCACACTACCTTGTCTTAGTATGTAATTTTACTTATTTATACTTGTTTATCAGGGTAGTACACTGATCAGGTGTAACCATCTGTAGGCACAGCTCAAGTGAATGAGAATTCACAAATGAACACAGGGTCAGTTAGATCAAAATGACAATATAAAAAAGAAGTACAAAAATTATTTTACAATACAATTAGTTTGAAAACAAAAAGGCAACAGTATGACATTAAAGCAGAAAGTACCACAATTGTATAAAGAATGTTTACAGTCAGGATAAGATAAACAATGCAGAAGCATTGTGTAGACATATGCAGAAAGAAGAGAGGAAACTTGATGAACTTATATGGCAGGAAGGCGAGTTTTAGGGTGCATTAGATGATGTGGCCTTTATGGGGGCAGGATCAATTGGTCTCCTGCTAAGGGTAGGCAATAAAGTCCTTTCCAAAGTTGAGGAGTTTGGAGTTGTCTTGAATGGAAAAAGGAAGGAACTACCAGATGGAGAGGTCAAGTATGCAGAAAGCATTCCTGGTAAACTAAAGGGAGGATATGAATATTTTTTCATAGAGGCTGACAGAAAGGGAAGCTACAAGTTTAAACTGTGGCAATGTGTAGAGTTGAAAACCAAGTAAAAGACTGGCTGTTTGTTTTACAGGGAGCCATTTTATTTTTTTAAGAGTGAGGCAGTGATGTTCTCGTGGATGAAATTGGTGATGAAGTGGCTGATGAATTTGAAATTGTTTAGAGTGTTGTGGTGTTATATTTGGAAGGTGAGTTTGAAACTGGTTGGAGTGTTGCAGTATTATATTTGGACGGTGAGTAACAAAAAGGAGATCATATTCAAGTTGGGAGAGCAGGACTCCTTTACTAATGCTTGAGCTTGTGGAGGATGAGAGAAAGGTAGAGATTTTTTTTGGCCCAGAAGAGCAGAGTTTATTTTAGACTTTTTTTTTCTAAGTAATAATTGAAAGTTGAGATACTGATCAAGCCAGAGGCCCAAGTACTTAAATGAGGTTGTGGTTTCTATTGTGACGTTGTTTGCATCAAACATCAAGATGGACTTCGTGGTTGAAACGTCTCTGAGGAGTACCAAAAAACACTGATTTGTTTTTGAGGGATTAAGAATTAGTTTGTGTTGGATTAGCCAGTTGAAGTTGAAGAAGGACAGACAAAATTGAGACTGTATTATTCAGTAGAAGGGGCTTGAGCTGTAGATGACCATGTCATCTATACATAGAAGAAGAAGAAGAAGATGAAAATTATGTGGGAGGTTGAAAGGCAATGTGTTAATGAAGATAGAGAACAGAAGGGGGAATAATGGAGCCTTGGGGGTCCCTTTTGAGAAGGTGGGTTTCCTTGGAGAGAGGTTTACCTATTTTGATTATAAAGTGCTAGTTGCCTAATACCTAAGAAGCAATTTAACCATGGGAAAGCACCATTACTAATGACAATTTCTATAACATATTTTATGAAGCAAACGTTGGCGGTCACATCAAAGGTGTTAATAAAATGAAAAAATGGGCACCTGTTTTGTTATCTTTGTCAGTGTTTTGTTGGATGTTGTCAGTGAGTGTCCAAACAACACTCACTGCACTGCAGCCTGTGCAGAAGCCATGTTGTTTGTAGGACAGGAGGTGATATTGCAGGATGCATTGAGTGAGCAGACTATGGACAATTTTTGTGATTTTCCTAAAGTTGTAAGACAGAGATGGGATGGAAGTGGAAGAAGTGAGTAGGGTTTGCTTGTTTATGGACAGGTTTAATAAGTGCTGTCTTTCAGACAGAACGCATGATGGTTAAATGAAACTGATATTAAAGATGGGTTAAAGGGAGGGATAGGTGCTCTCTGCAATGGCATAGAAACCAAAGGAGAATGCTGCCAGATGTTGGGAGCAATCTGCTTTGATACTCTTAAGCAAAGCCTAGTTTTTTTTTAACTTTTATGAGTTTGAAGTAGAAGTAAGGGAGATAAAGGGTAGTACAGAAGGGAGATCACAAGAAGAGCGGGAGGAGATTCAGGAAGGGAATGTTGTTAAAATCCTGGAGGATGTTGCTGAGAGTAATCGTACATTTACTACAATGTAAGAAGGATAAAGCCTTCCTGGTCTTCTGCATCCAGTAATTCCATTAACATCTTTCCAGAATTGCTTAAGACAGTATAAGGTATATACTTGTTTGGATTTGAGTAAGGAAGATTTATGTCTTCTGATGGACTGTTTGATTAAGTTTACAAATGTGGTAAAGTGGATACTATTTGTAGCAGTTTTAAAAGCAATTTGGGCTCTTAGGTAATCCAATTGGAATGTTGTGTTTTTACAACCTTTTATATCTAGGAAAAATTGGTCTTATAGTTGAAATACAGTTGTAGACTGAAGGTTTGTGGCAATACTTTGGTCATCTTCTGGAAGAATGGAAGAATATCAACATGAGGAAAGGTAGCATTTTAACAGGGAACTGCTATCACTGGACTGAGGTCTGAAGCTCTTTAGCAAGGGAGAGAATTTTATGGACTGCTTTGTGATAAAGAAAGTAACTGAGTAGTAGTCACTGAGGGATGGTGGGAAGACAGATGTTGGATATCCATACATTCCTACAAACAAAATGTTTTTTTTTAAACTAATAATTTTAGTTTAAAACTTGCCAAACAGAAGAATTCCAGGTCAGTAAAGACAAAGAATAATTCACTTAGAGAGGATAGCAAGACAAGTGAAATGCTGTGGTAAGCTCATGGGTAAAATGCCAGTAACACGCAGGGCCCACAGCTAGAAAAAGTCACTGACAAAGAAAGATGGACGCTTTCTTGCAGAAACCAAATAGTCTGGCACTATCCACAACTCAACTCAAAAAAAATCTCAAAATACACAAAGATGCTTCAGCACTATTTGGTATTTTTGATCTTATTTATTTACATTTGTCCTTCTTTACAAGATGCAATGTAATCCTTCACAGTACCAGTCAGGACACCCTCCGTGGGTGCAAAGAGTTAGGGGGTACAATCAGCATGTGCTGATGTTGGGAGAGTGCTGCACCAGCTGTGAAGAAATGTAAAGGCTGCCAGCCTAGCCAGATAGAATTTTGTAGATAATTTTGTCATTTGTAAATATTAATATAAGCCACAGGCTTGTTCTCTTAAATGGAAGAAAATGGTGTTAAATGTGCAACTGTAAAAATGTAACAACAGTGCACTCTGCTGTAGGAAAGTTGATAAATAAAGCATTGTATAATTGTTTGATCACAAAACCCAAAGCCAAGATGTCTGGATGAAGGAATGCTTGCTTTTGTTTTGAGACTAGAGTTAACTGCTAGAATTTGCATGTATAATGTATTTTATTGTTGTAGTTTCCTGCCAGGTGCAAGATCAAAAGGGCTGTTGCACTATGAGCTTCTGTTAGCCCGGGAAACAGAAAATAATGATGTAATCTGAAATGAGTCAGAGGTACTGTGTTATCAATTGAAGGAAAGACAGGCTCAGAGCATTTTGCATTTGTCTTGAGAATATCCAATATCACAAGCACTCTGCCTATGTTCTATATGTAAGTTTATTTTAAGTATTTATCTGTGATCTCTGAACTCTTGACTAACACTGTGTAGTAAGAAGTATTGTCTTGTGCTCTTATTATTTATTATTAAATATTTTAAACCTTTCAGCTGTGGCTGTTTTATGTAGAGATAAGTTCATCTCTAGAGTACATTGCATGTACATAGTGATACTGTCCAAGCCACCCCAAATAAGCCTTGCTGTTGGTCACACTTACCAGTGGGATAATAATATTGCACAGTAATAAATGTGCACTCTTTGATAAGGGCCTTATTAGTAGCTGATATTAGTGGGTGGTTTCAGCTGGTACTACCGTATAGTCTGGAGAGAATGGGGGCACAGCTGGAGAATCTGTGCCAGCCTTCCCCAGGAGTGTCTGTGTGGTGTATATAACTCGTATCTCAAACTGTGTGTCAGCTACTTGGGCAGGGACACAAAGTACTGGCTGGACAGAGAGAGTGCTGGAGGTTTTAGGTTGCCCACTAGGCTGACATCTGGACCCTATAGCTGTGCCAGTGGGGAGTCTTATTGGGGATCTGGACAGACAGTGAGAACTCACCCCCAGACTGACTGTGATCGCTGTGTGCTCTTAAGGGAAATTGTACTTTACTGTGTGTGTATTTGTTATCCTCCTCTATGTGGAAGCTGCTCACTGGTGTTAGTGGTGAGGAGTGAGGCTCCTTGATTGCTGTGCCAGTGCACGGGCGTCAAAGTGGCATTCAGACATAAATGCTGATACTGCACTGAAGACAAGTGTTGAAATGAAGCACCTTTGTAAGGAATAAGGTTTTCTTTTTTCTTTATTTTTTGTCTTCTGCAAGAAAACTTTCAGCTTTCTTGGTCAGTAACTATTTGTAGTTGCGGCTGCTGTGTGCTATGGAAATTTTGCCCATGATCTTACCTCAGCATCCCAAGACAAGCACTTGAATGAAATTTTGTTGCTTGAAGTTTTAAAAGCAGAGATACAACGTGGTGGGGAACAAGTAGTCACTAGTATGTTTGTGCCAAAAAGCAGCTCTTGCAGAAAGCCAGTGTGTAGATATTTATTTGCTTAAACCTTTTTTTTTAACATTTATTTCACACAGGTTATGGAGAGGTTGATATAAGGATGTTCATGCTTAGGAGATATTAACTTATAGTCGCACACCCTACTGGAATATAACTGGAGAGTGAAATAAAACAAGAAACTCAATGCCTGAAAATTTATATCAGGGAAATGATAAAAGCAGCAAAATGAACAGCAAAAATAACTCTTTTTCAATGCATAATAAGCAAAAATTACATGCTTTGAATTTCTACAAAAAGCCAGCCTATCATGATACAATGAAGATCACATGACTAAACAATTAAAATTTAATACAATCACCATAAAGCAACAGATCACAAATACTAAAATAACCTGATATTTATTAATCTAATTTTGTCATAATAATGCACTGCCTGAACAATATAACACAGATTTTCTTATAAAAAGTAATGTTTAGTTTTTAGTACAGGTTTTATACTATTTAAGTTATTCAAACCAGGTTGTACATCAGCCCTAAAGTACTTTATCCATTTATATTCTGCCATTTCAGTTCTATTAACCAATCCCCCCCCCCCCCCCGTATACCAGGATACATTTTTTTGAAGAACTCTAAACATAAATGCATGTCTCTTGCCCATAGATAACATATGTTTACATAGAGCATTAATTAGTCTCAATACCTCTACTTATGTCTGATAAATATGAACTAATCGTTCTTTTAAGTTTTAATTTGTTTTCCATTATACAGATATTATCATAGGCAACACAGTTTGAAGGTATACATTTTCAGTATAACACGTAGCATATGTAGAAAACTTAAAATCTTGCTTAGTAATACCATGCCTAAAAACAAGTGGTGTATTAATTTCACTACAAAAAGCATTCATAGCAAGGGTTAGTGCCTTTTTCTTTATGGTGGAACTACTTACTTGATTTTGACATAATTCTTCATAACATAGCAATTGTTTAAGAATTTTCTCTCTTTTAAATATAAATTTAGGTATTTCACCCACAACATATTTAGTATCAAAATTTGACTGTAATATTGCCCAGTTCTTACATATAATCTGCTTTATCATGTCAGTATATCTATTAAACTTCATACTGTAACCAACATGACCAGACTGAAAAATATTATCATTCCCATTATTGCTACACGCATTACTATTATCACGCTTGCTTAACATTGACTGTCTTATAGTTTCAATCAATTGTGTGTTATAACCCCTAATACAAAAGTCTTTAGCCATATTGTTTAATTCTTGATGAAAATTCTCTTCACAGGTGTTCAGTCTACTGGCTGTCAAGGTAACAAATGGCCTGGAGATCTTTCCTATAAATCATGGTACCAAATTCCTTATTATTAAACGTAACAGTAATATCCAAACAGTTTATTCTTTCTTTGGAAAAGTTTAAGTCAAAATTAGAAAATATGTGGTACTTTGTAAACGTGAAACAAATCCATTCAAATTTTCTATGCTCCCAGTCCAAATGAGAAAGATATCATCCACAAAACATTTGAAATACACTAAATTCCCATCTCTAAAAGAGGTTGTCACATCATTATTGAAAATATAATTGCCTTCCCATTTAGATAACACTAGGTTGGCATAAGTGTTAGCAACTGAGGTGCCCATGGCTACCCCCAGTTTTTGATGGTATAATTCTTTATTAAATAAAAATACATTATTATCCAACACTACTTCTAGCATAGAACATATCACTTCTACTTTAGTGGCTGAAAAACCGCTGTGTAGACGTAAATATTTTCTTATACATTGTAAACTAAAACATTCAGTACAACTGTAAACAGTGATTTTATATCCACTGTAACTAAGATAAGTCCATGATTATCATTATCATGTGACCAAACTTTAAGGCTACTAAGAAAATCATTTATATCTCTTATAAAACTGTTACTATAGCACAAAAGAGGATTTAACTGTTTTTATAAGTACTTGAAATTAGCTGTAGTTATCCATCTGTTATCAGACACAGCAGATCTCATAGGTGGCATAGTCATTCTCTTATGTAACTTGGGCAAGCCATAAATATTAGGTATTACAGGGTTAGGGGTAAACAAGTAATTATAAACATCAGACATAATAGATCCTTCCATCAACAAATCATAGAAAAAGGCTTTTACTTTGTCAATAATAGCATTAACAATTAGCCTACCTACTTTCTTAAAATATGTTATACATCCATTCATTATAAGATTTAACATCCATAATGACAATATTCCCTCCCTTATCTGCTTTTATTATTATATCCTTATTTAGACAAGGATTATGTAAAGCTTCCCTTTCACTATGATTAAGGTTATAAAATCTATTCTTTTTATTACCTGTAAAATACAGATCATACATATCTTGTTCACACATGTTCAAAGAAGCTTCACAATGGGTGTACTAACAGGTATGAATGTACTTGGTCTTTTTAAATTTTGAATAACAGTTTCAGAATCATTTTTATACATGAGTTTTAAATAAATGTTGTTGTGTCTTTCGGCTTTTCCTGGTTAGGGGTCGCCACAGCGGAACTCCGGTCCGCTAATGATTGGTAGTTGATTTTTACGTGCCGAGTTACCAGCCCTGACGCACAACCTTCAACGAAGGTACGCCCATTCACGCATGTCTCCACGCAGAAGACGCTCTAGCTGAGAATCGAACCGGACATCGTCTTACTGTGAGGCGACAACGCTACAGCAGCACCACCACCACGGATCTAATCAATATTACGAGCAAATAATCTAAGTGGGCTAAATTCTTGGCTAGGCTTGTAAAGGCCTCAGGGCCAACAGCCTAGTAACTTCCTATGATCCTATAAAGTTGTGTCAATGATCCACTAATACTTCCTTCACTTGATGGCACAAAGGAAAGACCTTTATCCAATAATAATATTTTTTTCAGTCTGGTCATGTTAGTTACATTATGAAGTAAAATACACATATTGACATGATAAAGCAGATTATATGTAATTTACGAACAGTCAAATTTTGAAGGCAGCTACCTTGAAAACAGTTATGGTTATGACCCAAACATTTATGTTTACAATTGTTAACAGAAATGCACTAGAGTACATGACAGGTAATACTCAGTTTAAGAAAATAACTGATTGTCTTGCATTGATGAGTATTTGCTTTAGGCAGAAATATGGGGCTTCTTTACAATCACTACATTATGGTATCAATATTCTGCAGAACTGCATGGATAGACTAGGTTATGTTTAAATATTTGTTATAGACTATGTTATACCAAAACTACTGATGGTGGGTGATGCAAAAAGGACACTATTAAAATGTCAACACTAGTTGAAGGTGCTTCTATAAAACAGTATACATTTGCCTGAAAGTTATGAAGGAATTCAATGAGACTAATGTGGTGTTTATGTGAAGGTAATCATTTGAACATGCAGAGAGTAATTTAATTGTCTAACACTGGATGTGGCACACGTTTCATGAAAATGGTTGTGGTCGATCAAATGCTAAATCAATGAATGTACAGTTGTGTAATCTACCTATACAGCTAGACTAATGCAGCAGTGATTACTATGATGAACACAGTACAGTTGTGTAAGTTGAACTTACCATAACAGTAAATATTCAAATGATCACTGCTGCAGTAGCCTTAACTATATGCATTATATCCTGCCAAGGATATAACAGCCAGCCAGCTTCCAAAGCTTCAGGGCACCTTCCATACTCCAAAACTGTGAAGCAGCTTGAACTGAGCTGACTAAAAGACAAGTATGGGTGTGATGCCCTTCAGAGCTTTCCTTCTAGCAGAGATAGGAATGCTGAACCCTGAAGGACTCTCCTAGGAAAAGCAAAAAAATAAATGTCCACACCCTAGCATAAAAAACATGCCAGAACCCAAGGGGGTGAAGTTAGGGAGGAAGGGAACAGTTACTGTAGCAGTGATCATCTGAACATCTACTGTTATGGTAAGTTCAACTTACACAACGGTATTCTATTTATCATATTGATCATTACTGCAGGTAGCCTTACGTAGCTATATGGGTAGATTATCTCAGCTAACTACATTTGAGAGATGGAAGGAGAAGAGTCAAAGAATACCTGTAGAATGATCCTAGGAAAGCTAGATGTAGGCCCTAGAGAAGGAATCAAAGTTATAGTGCGTTCTGAAGTATGTACAGAGGACCAGGTAGCAGCTTCCAGAATATTTCTAGAATACAACCCTTTCCAAAAACCACAGATGAAGCCAAGGCCCTGGCAGAGTAGGTCTTGACCCTGCCTGGAATAGATTTGATATGGTGAGTATAACAAAAGTTAATAACATTAGACAAACATTTGGAAATAGTCAGTTTGACTCAAGTTGTCTCTTCTTGTATTCATAAAAACACACAATTGATCTGAAGATCTGAAAGATTTATCTCTGTTAAGATAATACCATAGTTGCCTGTTTGCATCCAATATATAGAGTATCCTTTCTCCTTCGTTTTCAGTTCAGTAAAGAAAACAGGAAGATGGATAGTTTGGCTTGAAGTAAACTTGGATACCACTTTAGGCATAAAAGAAGGATTAGTTCTCAAAGAAACTCTTAGATAGAATTGACTTACTATAAGAGCTTACAACTCAGATAACCTTCTTGCAGAGGTCAGAGCAATCAGTAAAAAGTTTTCCAGGTAAAGATCCTCAAGTCAGCCAGATTAGCTGGTTTAAATGGAGTGTTAGCTTCTTTAACATTAAATTAAGACCTCAAGGAGGGGACACCATTTTGGAGGCCTCTTATGCGAAGCTATTTTGAAGAACATTTTGACATTATATGGGCTCCATGGTCAGATATGCTGAAATGGGCAATAAACTAAACTTGACAGAGGAAAAAGAAAGGTCAAAGAGTTGTAACTCACACAAACATTGTAAAACCAGAGAATAACTAGCCCTGAATGGGTGTTGGTTATGTTGTTGGCACCAACCAGAAAACCTTTTCAGGTTACTAACATATGATTTTCTAGCAGCAGGCTTTCTTGCCTCCATTATTATCTGCTGCATGTCATCAGTAAACAGATGCCTAAAAGGAATTAAGACCCTATAATCCCAACAATCAACTGAAGATAACTGATGTCGGAGCTTATCAAACATTTCTGTTCTTGTGCGAGTACCCTGGATATTAGTGGAAAGGGTGGAAAGGCATAAAAGAACATTCCCGTCCAAAGAAAAAAAAGAAAAGGCATCTGCCTCCTAAGCCTTCTTGCACAGAGTCTTGGAACATATTATTTCCAGTAGATTATTCAAAGAGGAGGCTTGAAATATGTCTCAATTATTGGAATACCCCCGGATCTAGTTTCCATTCATGAGGGTCTGCCCTGGTCCTACTCAGCTTATCTCCCATCCAATTTTGCTCTAACGGAATGTACAATGCCTGTACAGCAAGACTGTGCTGTGAAGCTATATCCCAAGCTAAAATGGCTAGTTTGTATAAGGAGTATGACCTGCATCCCCCTTGCTTGTTGATATACTATATGACTGTGGCATTGTCTGAAACTACTTGAAGAGGTCCTAGGGACCAAAGATGGTTCAGAGAGTTGAGTACCTTGATTAGGGCAAGCATCTTCTAGATAATTATGTTCTTGCTTCTGTCCTTGGTGTTCCACAACCCTGCACTTTTACCCCTCCAGAAACTGCAAAGTCTGAAACATCTGTTGTGACTGATTGCTTTGGAGGAGGGAGTGAGAAGAGGAGACATGGATTCAAGGTTATCTATTGTCTCCACCAAAAGATCTCTTTTCTGGTACACCCCAGCACTGTGATTTGAAAAGATAAAAAGTGGTGATACCGGGACCAAACAGATTTCTGATACCACTGTATCTTTCCCATGTGGAATCTAGCCACGGATATCATGACAATCATAGATTTCATGTAACCCAAAATTCTGAGGCATTCCCTCACAGTGACCAAAGTCTGTGTGGAAACACTTAGAAATAGAGCTAAATAAAGATCTATTTTCTTGTGGAAGAAAAGCTCTTTGAACTAAGGTGTCTAGTTGACATCTCAGAATAGAATCCTGTGCGAGGGAGTCAAGAAAGACTTTTGAATGTTTTCTTGGAATCCCAGCTTATATAAGAGATCTCTCACCCAATAGAGAGATTCCTAAAGAAGGACTCTGCAAAGATAAGCAAGTTGTCTAAGTACAGAAAAAAGTGGATACCTTGTAGTTTTCAATGAGCTGTAACTGGAGCTAGACACTTTGTGAACATTCTTGGTGTAGTGGATAGTCCAAATGGTAAGGCAGAGAACAAATAATGTGATCTAGACACACAAAACTTTAAGAAACGTATCAAGTCTGGATGAACAGGGGTGTGAAGAAGAGTAGCTAGAAACAAAAAGAGTCTGATCTGGGGGAATAGGAATGACCCCCTAGAAAGAAGGAATTTCATCCCACTGCTATCTGTAACCCTGTAACCTTGATGAATGATTTTTCAGAACCCATTTATCTGAAACAATCTGTTGCCAAAGAAAAAAATGAAAATTCACACTTTCTGCAAGAAAAAAAGGGGCCAGGGTGGAAGGGGGTCAAAAGGTCTCTTAAATAGTCATTCAGTCCCACTGGACTGTCTTTGGTTTTGGGAGGTT
Organism: Protopterus annectens; assembly: GCF_019279795.1. Classification (NCBI taxonomy): domain Eukaryota; kingdom Metazoa; phylum Chordata; order Ceratodontiformes; family Protopteridae; genus Protopterus; species Protopterus annectens. Next base: position 691,591,856 of record NC_056743.1, read on the forward strand.
TGACATTCTCTTTGAGACCCCCTTGCCATTTTATCTTAAATGTTTGTTTACCTGAATTTGTTGAGACTGTTCAATCTGTTTTTTTCCCCAAAACTGGATGGGGACATAGAAACTCCTTTGGACAATTTGAAAAAGGGATGGTTAAAAAAGCTTAAAAAGTCCCTGGATCAGCTTGTCCCTTTCATCACATTTTTGATAACCTCTGCAACAAAGGGGCCAAACACTACATCTCTATCCAAGGAAGAATATAAAATCTCATTTTTAACATCATCTGTGAAGTTCAGAGAAGGCAGCCATGCAAACTTCCTTTAAACAGTACCAGTGGCCATAGCCCTGGAAGAAGTATCCGTGGGGTCACACACACACACACACACACACACACACACACACACACACACACACACACACACACACACACACTGAAAACAATGAATACTGACTTGTGCAACAGAAGAAACTAAGCTACTGAAACCAGATTTTTCTTCACAAGAAGAAAATGCAGATAAAACATCCCTCATACTTCGCAATTTGTCAGAGCAAACTAACATATGAGCCTAAAAATACAAAATTTTGAAAATCAAAGCTGCAGTTTTTTCCCATACCTATCAATAATTTTTACATTATCAGAAAGAGTAGGATTTGAATTAACTAAGTGTTTAGCAGCAGTGGGATCAACTAAAGCTATAGGTACTGAGTCAGGTTTGGGAATAGTGTATACAATTTAAAAGACTAAGAAACTTTACACATTCTATCTGCATTTTTATGGGCAACTGGCTATCAGGAAAATCACAGGTAGTAACACACACATCATCTAAAGGTGACAGAACAGGAAGAATGGGTGTGGATTGTGGAAAATCCTTCAGTAACAACTCATTGTATTTTCTAAGAGACTGAGAAACCTTAGTGTTCTCTGACTGAAAACACTGGCACATTCTAACAATACTCTCAGGGAAAGAGAAACCCAGACAAGGAGAATCAGGCACTGATCTCTCCTCTGCCTGAATCAGAAATCTGAGGGAAAAATAGTTCCCTGAATGACAACCCCTCTGGATGTCTCTCACCTCCTTGAGACTCCCCTTGAGTCCAGCTGTCAACAGGCATGTAGCCAAAAAGAACACAGAAAAAAATACAGCAGTACATATTTACTGGAACTGTTAAAGGACTGTGTACAAAAAGTTTGAATGTTTCTGCCTCACACAAGCTCATATTGGAAACATGCAGGCACTAGCAACTATGGTGTGTTATAACATAGTAATTCATACCAGTCTTTAAATTGGTCATGTGGGATATTGGGCATGATAATTTTACAATGTACAACCTCTCTACATGAATGATGTGACTGAATGTGAATGCAGAAGAGACTGATGGGAAGGAGACTGTAGGCCAGGTTGGTAGCAAAGCATAACACTTCCAAAGGTACTTCTACCCATATGTCTGACATGGCTGAATATCTGTGTAGAACAGCCACTGGTGAGACCACATCCACAACATTAGCAGCTTATGTGTTACACATCTAACAAAATAAGTTCATACACAGCAGAGTTCCTATGTGTTTACTCAGTGTCCATATAAGATGGATACAGAGTTAGATATGAGGTGGAATGCATTCATGACCCACGTGAATAGGGAGCTGCTTTGGTTTCCTTGAAAAAATAGTCTGATTCTATTACCTTTGTTCGTCCAACTTTTACACCTTTTGCTTCTGCTCCCATTACTGATAAGGTTAAAGGGACAATGCTAGTTCTAATAATATTCCTACAATTACAAGTCATTGTAGGGCTGACAGAGGTTGTAGGCAGATATGTACTTTGGAATAGCTTGGGTGTACATTTCCATGATTTAATGTGAAATTATCACTATATGTGTAACACAAAAGAAAATTCAGCTATATACTGTAGGATACATTGAGAACCTATGCTATTCAAGTACAACAGACCATTTTTGATCATACCTGTACACTTGGAAATCTGAATGGTGTTTTGTTAGCCCTCTGAGGTGTGAGAAATATTGGTAAAATGAAAAATGTACACCTTACTACCAAAACCAAACAGAGTAACAAAGAAAATAGTTTTGCAAATGTTATATACTACACTAATTGTTTTTCAAATAATGGAAAAAAATGTGATGCATTCCAAAATAGTACAGCTTTATATACTTTTGCATATCATATACAAATACATGCTTGTAGTAAGAATGTCTTTGAATCACCTAAACACAGCTTCACACACTAACGCAGATATATGCAGCCTGTGCATGAGGTGTGTTGTCAAGTGAAACCACATTAAAATTGTGCACAAAACTTACACATGACCATGAGGTATACACATGAACAGTGCACACCTGTGTAAGCTGCTACATGAGCACACATGTTGCTATGTACATGTTGCTACCACCTTGCTGAACTTGTGAAGCACCCTCTACTGCATGCAGAAAGTCAAGCAGCCATGCCTGCTTCCTTCTGGCACACTGACACATCCTGGCTGCTGAGTGAAGCAAACTGAATTATTCTTCTATCTCCTTCACAGGGCCTATAAAAAGAGAAGCAAGTAGATGCCTTTGTTGGGCCACTTAAAACATTGAATGCCTAGTATAGCCTGAGCTAGCACTTAACAACGGCTGTAGGCTTTCCACGGTCTGCAGAACAGTGCAGGCACCAACATGATGATTTGTAAAACTGCCAATCTGATCTCCTTAAGAATGGAAAGCAAAGGTTCAACAATAGCTCTTTGATATGTACTGTAAGCAATTATTTAAACAGTTTCCTTCATTCTGACTGAATACCAGCCAGTCACGTAGTTGTACCATTACTTAGATAGCCCACTGGGAATATGTGTGTGCAGTTGTTACAGTTGCACATCAGGGGTACAGTATGCAAACATTTATGTTAGTATATATGTTTTTTAAGAGCATTTGCAATTTGCAAAGTAGTAAACCTATGTAAGATAGGCATATACTTAGGCTTTTTCATCAGAAAAACACCCAAGGTGTAAGGTTAGTGATGCCTATCACAGTTTGGAGAAGGAAAGGCACATGACAGGCATGTGTAGTACATTGCAAGGGACTGTTTCCATTATGTTGTCATTACTGCACATGACAGGCACATGTAGCACATTGTAAGGGACTGTTTCATAGGTTCAAAGGTAGGTACTAGGCTACTGGTCCTAGGGCCTATATACGCCTAGACAAAAACGTACCCTGGCTTTTACCACCCAAAAAAATTATGTTCCTGTGCTCCTGTTGTGCAGAGCCACAGAAGTGATCCCCGGGGTGAATCTCCTATTTCCTATCCAATCATCAAGATTTTTCTTGAAGAGTGCTAATGAGGAGCTTTGCTTGATATAAATAGGTAGTTTGTTCCAGAGTATGGGAAGCCTCTGGAACAGGAATCTATCCCTCCAGCATGTTCTGTTTATTGTGGTAACAAGGTTTAGGTCCCTAGAGCGTGTTGGTCAGAGGGATTGGGATTTCTTTTAAGTGGAGCATGTCCAACAGCTCTGGGTTTGACATAGCTTTGTATGCTACGCAGAGGTCACCTCTGAGTAGGCAATATGCGACAGAGTAAAGCTGGAGTTTTTTGAGACGGTCTGCGTAGGGCATCTGTTTGACGCTGGTAATCCTCTTTGTGAGGTATTTCTGCGGCCTTTCCAGTTGTAGATGTCTTGTGAGGTACATACCAAAAGGGCCATTGTACTCTATAATGGGTCTAATGAGTGACGAGTAGAGGGGAACAATGACCTCTTTTTTCCTGGATGAGAAACCTTTTGTGATGAGGTGTGCCACATAGAAGGATTTCCTGACTACTGTGGCGATATGATTATCAAAGGACAGACTACTGTCCACCTGTGTCCCAAGGTCTCATCACACCTTCGGTGTTAAGTAGACTACTGCCTATGTGGTAGTTCATGGGTACAGAGTTTTTACCAAAGGGGATGACAATGCACTTTTTGGCATTGAGCTTGAGGGCATGGCTTTGACACCAGGCATCTGTCTTAGTGAGGCCCTTTTGTAGGATGTCCACATCGTTAGGAGTATCGATTATGGCTCCTAGTTTGCAATCATCTGCAAACTTATTTAGCCACAGACCTTCTGTGTTAGCCTGTAATTCAGAGAAGTAGATACCAAACAGGAAAGGACCCAGGACTGAAACCTGTGGTACTCCACTTGTCACTGGTCTGAAGTCGGATTTGGTGTCTGCTACTTTGACAGTGTGGGTTCTGTCAGTGAGCCAGTTGGCAACCCATCTTGTGACATAGGGATTTATACCTAGTTTAGTGAGTTTATCTATAATTCCAGAGTGGGGGATAGTGTCTAAAGCCTTGGTGAGATCTAGATAGGCTGTGTGAACCACCTTACCCTCATTTACGGCTTTGGTGACTGTTTCAAAGAAGTCTATCATGTTTAGGGGACATGATTTGCCTTTTGCAAACTCGAACTGGGTGGGGTCCAGAGTTTGGAGATTACGAATGTCTTTGTTTATAAGTTCCATGATGATACGTTCCACGGCCTTGCAGACCAGGCTTGTCAGGCTAATGGGGTGGTAGTTCCGGGGGTCCATGGTGGCTCCCCCTATGTGGAGTGGGATAACCGTCGCTGTGTGCCATTCAGTGGGCACATAGCCTGAGGTGAGGCTATGATTGAACATGGTACTTAGGTGGGGTGCCAGTTCGTTCTGTATTTCATGTAGAATGCAGCCTGGGATGTTGTCAGGTCCCATGGATACTGTGTTCTTGGCTTTGGAGAGTGTGGTTTTTACCTGTGCAGCCTTGATTACCGGAACTTTGCATTCTTCCGGTATAGAGATGGGCCCTTTGGAGGTGAGAGGGGGGTAAAGTTAGCACCGAACCTATCTGCCAGGATGTTGGCAATATCAGTTGGTTCTGTATATTTAAAAACATTGTGCTGTAACTCAGAGCAGATATGAGTGTTGCCACTGAGATTCTTGACATGGCTATAGAATGCTTTGTGGTTGTCTTTTTAATCAGTGGCGATTTTGTTTCCGTAACTAGCTTTGATGGATTTTATGAGGGGTCTCATAAAATCTTCCATGCACATGACAGGCACATGTAGCACATTGCAAGGGACTGTTTCCATTATGCTGTTCTTACTCTTCAGCACAATTTATTACATTCATTAAAAAGGAATAATCGGCAGCAGTACCAGTTGTCTGTGGTTCAACCTTCCCTGTCATTTGTTCCTCACAACCAAATCTCTGTGTGTGCACAACCTCCCCCGTTTGCATTGTTTCATGTTTGTCTCTTTACACCCACAAAATCTCCTACCTCCTCAGTCCATAGCAAGCCTTCCCTTCCCTTACATCCTATACTGCTCATCCCTTCACTATTTATATGAAAAAGGGTCTCTGTCCCACAAAATTATCCTTCCACGCATTCTCACTTTGCAGTCTTCTGTGTGTTATCCTTGTATGTCTCCCTCTGCTTGCTATCATCCCTCTTTAATACCATCCCATACTACCCTTTTCCTCCCTGTTTTGTCTCTGATAAGGGTGACTGCATTTCTTGCACCCCACTGGACAAGAAACAACCTATTTTGCTGTCTGATAGCACATCTTCCATAGCACTATGAGATACTCTGCTGAACAACACAACAACAGGCACAACAGCACTCGCATTTATAAGCAGTACACATTGTTCTGCTGTATTAAATACTGCAGAATATGTTACCTGGTGCACTAGCCTACTGCTCCTATGTCAGCAATTCACATTGCTCTGCTCTTCTGAGTAATGTGGATCTCAGCTGTTCAGTGGGGTAACATGATAAAAAGGGGTAACCAATTGAAATGGCAGGATGCGCTACAGCAAGCTCAGAAACACAGAGACTGAATGGTCAAAAAACAAACTTACATAAACTAAGTCTGAGATGGCATTCTTTGGAATATTCCCTCTTCACCAAGGTATAGCAATCTTGGAGTTGGTTTATATAAGTTTAGGGAGGTGTGGGGGCTTCCCCTCCAAAAAAAGAAGTTTAAAGAAGAAGAGCGATCTTTGAGATCCATTCTTCTTCTAGTTTTTTGATCTATTTTTTCCAGCTTTTCATCATTCAACATTTCGAATGCCAACATTTCAGTATGTTACAATTCCATAAAAGTGCAGGAAACCAGTGTCAAACAGCAGCAACATGCAGCAACCAAAAACAAGCAAAAAACACTGTTGAAGGACCAGGCTCAATATATCCCATAATGAGTTTATTTATCCAGTTAACTATAAAAAGTACTCCCCTAAATTATATGCTGATTGTCAAACCAGCAATGTTGTATATTTAGCTTGTTGTTTATGGTGCACTTCATTTTATGTAGAGAAAACTAATTGTAGGTTTAAACAAAGAATTTTACGACATTGTTCAGCTATATAACTGAAATTAGAACATAACGCATTGTACCAACATATAAAGCAATATTGTGATCATATATTCAACTTTATGGTTTTACAGTTTATTAAAGCTAATCCTAGGGGAGGGGATCTTATTAATTATACACAGTCATGTGAGGTTAGGTGGATTATTGCGTTAAGGGCAGATAGAAGCCCAGGCTTCAATGGTGTTATCCCACTGAAACCTATTTTAAAGGGGCATAGACCTTTTTTTTGATTGGTCATACCTTCTTTAAAAGTAACAATGTGTCTGTGCAATTTTCCTGAAGAAAGTAGTTTCCCAAAAGCGCTTACTTTTTGTCTTTTTTTTATTCTATGTCCTATTAAAGTTTTAGAGCCTGGTGGACTGAGTAGTGTCTGCATTTTCAAAACTTAAAAACATGAAAAATAATAGTAAGATCAACTTACCTAAATCACACTATCTAAAACTACCATCTGGTGTCATAAAAGGGGCATTACATCCAAATATTCATAAAAAGAGCTTGAAAGAAACACTTGCTTAGTATGTATCTATAAATAAAACATTTACAAATAAAAAGACAAGCTTATAAAGCATAAAAATACCTTGTTAAAATTTAAAAAATTTTATTTTTATTTTATTTTATTTATTAACCGGGAAAGTCCGGCTTGGAACAAAGCCAATTTACAGCGGAGGCCCGGGGAGAAAGGCACCAGATGCATGTCTTTGTAATGTGGGAGGAAACCGGAGCACCCAGAGGAAACCCACACGAACGCAGGGCGGACATGCAGACTTCACACAGAAGGCACCCCAGCCGAGAATCGAACCGGAGAACCTCTTGCTGTGAGGCGACAACGCTACCGCTGCACCTCTGCGCCGTCCAATAATAAAATAATAAAAAAATCATAGCATAGCTGCTCTCAATTATAAAATGGGGACCATGGACACATTTTCATTAAGCCCTGGTGCCCTGTTTGCTTCTAAAATTAACTGCCAGTAGACCTCTTTATATTCTATTTTGGTCTCCCAGGGCCCTCCTCTAATATCCAAAGGCTTTTGTGATAAACTTTAATGGTGATGCTGACACCATTAAAACATTATTAGTAAAGAATGGAAAAAGTTAGCTATTTTTTCAGCTCTTGATGGTATTTTCAGGACACCTCTTACATTTATTTTCCAAAAGGGGTTAAGTATAAAAGATTTAATCAACCAGAACAGTACTAATAGGAATAAGTTAAGCAATAAAAAGTAGAAACTTATAAATGCGGAGCCTGCACACAGTGTTCCTAAAAAATAAATAAATAAATTTTATATATATATATATATATATATGGGTCTACCTGATTTAACTGAAAACTTCAAATGCCAACAACAAGAACACCGATACCGGAAGATCGACAATGGAGAAGACCGAAAGTTGAAAATTCCGACGCTGAGAACACCGACATGTTAAGGTAAGTGTGCGGTAGGGATGGACGTTAGGATCAGGGTGCGGGTAAGTGTGTGATAGTGACGGATGTTAGGGTTAGGGTGCGAGTCAGGAAAGTGTGCGATAGTGATGGACTTTAGGTTTAGGGGCGGGTTAAGTGAGTTAGGGTTAGGGTGCGAGTAAGGTAAGTGTGCGATAGTGACGGACTTTAGGGTTAGGGGAGGATAAAGTGAGTTAGGGTTAGGGTGCGGGTAAGGTAAGTGTGTGATAGTGACAGACTTAAGGGTTGGGGCGGATTAAGTGAGTTAGGGTTAGGGTGCGGGTAAGGTAAGTGTGTGATAGTGATGGACCTTAGGGTTAGGGTTAAGGTTAGTGCATAGACAGTTGTGTATGTAAGGTTTAGTATAGGTTTGTAAGGTGTTTGGTGTGCTTGTGTTGTGTGTGTGTTTTTCGGAAAAGGTATTTGTTTTGTTGATTGTCGGGATTGTGGTTTGTTGGGCATGTGAAGTTTTGTGTTTTTGAACTTTTGGTTTTGTGGTGTCGGTTATTTCGTTGTCGGTGTTTTGGCGTGTTGGCGTTATCAGGTAGACCCATATATATATATATATATATATATATATATATATATATATATATATATATATTTGACATCTGTTAACAGGGCTAGTCCATCTGAGCCAATTACCTGTTTTCAATGGAGACCTGAAGAGAAAAGCTCCAGCATTACAATCACACAAAGATAACACATTATGAAATATACAAAAATCCAGGGAAAAAAATGCAGCATTACAACACGAACAAAGATTGCACATAAAGCAACCAGATGAAACAAATAACTGTCATTAAAGAGACTTAAATAAATACAAACAATACATCTAAGTAGAGACAGTACTGACATATCTTTCCCACTGTAACTTATTGTAGTATTGACTAGTGAACAGATTAGTCATTGAATTTTGAGATGTAGACAGGGAGTGAAAAGAAAAAGATTGGGACATGCAGCTTATGGAGGATTTTGGCAAGGGAAAGCCTTTCAGTTTAGAAAGTAGTGCATGACTTCAGTTTTAAAACAGCTAGAACTAGTGATACTACGAATGTAAGGTAGTAGCCTATTCCATGCAAGGAACACTGAGTACTTACAGAGGAGTTTACCAATGGTTTCGTTGGGCTTATAGATGTCAAGAAGGTGCTAGTCAGAACAACGAACAGACGGAGATGGGGTATAAGGGGATACTAGGGTAGAAAGAGATGGGCAGGCTAGAGGTTTGTTGAGTAGGGAGTGTGTCAGCTGCAGCTGGGAAAGTAGTAAGAGCTGGGGGAATTCCAGCCATTGAAGCTGTTTCAGGCCAAGGCAATGCTGGGATTTATAAGGCTGGTTACAGGCGAATCTGGCTATGTTGTAAGATTGTTCAAGTTTTGATAGAAGATTTGACTGGAGATGAGTAAGGATAGGGGAGGCATAGATGAGACATGGAAAGAGGTAGGCTTGGGCAAGGGTGAGTTTGGAGTTAGGAGTAAGAAATTTTTTATTCCTGTAGAGAAGACCCAGTTTCTGGTTAGTTTTTTTTGATACAGTGTTGAATGTAGATGCTGAATTTGAGTTGGTCATCAATTACTGCACCCAGTAACTTAGTGTGATGTTCAGCTTTGATGAGGGTGTTATCTAGAGAACAAATCGTAAAGGTGGATTTAAGATGGAAGAGAGTTTTGAGAAGAAATAGTAGAAGCCTAGTTTTTTTGGGGTTGAGTATAAGTTGATGGTCTGTGAGCCATTTTTCCACGGATGAGAGTTTTGGGTGATAGAAACAAGTTTAGAGATGCTGTCAGCACAAAAGATAAGAGTAGAGTAATTGGAGTTTTGTATAAGGGAGGAAGTATTGCAGGAGGACTGAGCCTTGCGGAACACCAGTTTAGATAGGTAGGAAGGGGGAGCAAGCAGATTGCCATCTGACAGACTGAAGCCTATTTGAGAGATAGCTCGATAACCAGTGAATAGTAGAGGGGGAGAGGTTTAGATCAGTAAGCTTAGTAAGTAGCTTGGAATGGGAGACAGTTTTGAAAGGTTTAGAGAGGTCGATTAATAGGCAAGATGTCAGGAGGTTTTTGTCCCTGGCTTCAGCAACAGTGTGAGTGAAGGACAGAAGGGCAGTGGAGGTGCTGTGGTATGGCCTAAAGTGGGGTTCAGAAGATTTGTATTAATAAGGTGAGTTAAAAGCTGGTTGTAAGTGCATTTATTGAAGATTCTGGTTAGGTGAGATAGGATGGTAATAGGTCTGTAGTTAGAGGGCTCAGTGGAGTTACCTCCTTTGTGAAGAGGAATGGTGTAGAAAGATTTCCAGATGTTGGGGACAATAGACTCTTGGATAGATCTATTTATTAGGATTGAGACAGGATGGGCTATGGATTGAGCGGCAAGTTGAAAAGGGGGGGGGGTTCAGTAGAGGAAGAGCAGGATTTTAGTTTTAGTAGAAGGGACTTGATGTAAGCTGTGGAGATGGGGTTAAGAGAAAAAGGGGTGGTGTTGCATGTGTAGTGAGTGGTGTGGGGGGTGGGCATTAATTATGCATTAACACACACCCTGTCAGGCATTATTGCTTGTTTCAAGTCAAGTTTTACCACTGTTAATGTGCAGTGATCATGGGGTTATAAGGGTTAATTTGTTGCTGGATAATTCTGCCAAACTGAAATCTAATCCAATGCATAGAAGATTAATTACAGATTATATGGAAGCAAAACAGTTACTGTGTAAAAATAACTGGAGTGTGGTTTTCAGTGGAAAAACTGCAGATGGAATGTGGAAAGTTTTGAAAGAGAAATATGAGTGCAAAAAATCAAAAAAAAAAGTTTAACATCGGGATCTAGACATACAACATCAGGGGGATATATTTCCATAAGAACAAGATATCTGATTAAGGTGAGAGACAAAAAAATATAAGAAATGGAAGAGAAGTCGAACTACAACTTTGAAAACTGAAATAAACAAGCTGAACAAACAGATTAAGCATAGTGTAAGACAAGATCAAGAAAAATGTGAAGAAAATTTATATAAAGATATTGAGCATAACATGAAACATTTTTATAGATATATAAGATATGGAGGGAGTAAAGAGACGCAAACTGATAAACTATGTGCAGATTCTAAAATTTATTCTCAGACACAACAGATTATAGATATATTTATAAAATCTTATGCAAAACAGTTTGGCAAAAAGTTGTCCAAGTGACATCCAGGTAACCCCAGATACTGGAATACAATTAGATTATATTGAAAAAGAACTACACAAACTGGATCCAAACAAAGCAGAAGGAGCAGATGGAATTAGTAACAATGACCTGAGAACACTTCAGCAAGAACTTACAGTACCATTATATCTGTTATTCACTAGGTCATATAAATATGGGGATATTCCTCAAGAATGGAGACATGCGTTTATTAAACCTGTATTTTACGGGAAGGGGGACTAGGACAAACCCGGAGTCATATAGACCCTTAAGTCTACTTTCATGTTTTGGAAAAATAACGGAGAAGCTAATATTGGATAAGCTATTGGCAGAAGTGGATAGGTTGAAACTTGAAACCATATATCAGCATGCATATGTTGAAAATAGATCTACTACCACCTGTAACATGATGTCCTATAACAATGTAATAACAGCTATGAATGAAACATTGTGCTGTGATGTAATTTATATAGATTTAACTTCAGCATTTGACAGGGACATACACAAAACACTGATCAATAAATTAGTCGAACCAGGTATTGATGTACTCTTGATAAGATGGATAGCTGCATGGCTTACAAATAGGACATGGCAAGTATCATACAGCAACTGTACAGGTGAAATCCCTAGTTATAGTCAGGGTATCCCACAGGGCTCTGTCCTAGGCCCTTACTTGTTTAGATTGTATATTTCAGACCTAACATTTCATCTGAGGTTTTCTACAGTCTATATGCAGACGACCTGAAATTGGGTTAACTGATTACATGTGTTACAGATAAAGCATGTCTGCAAAATTACTTGACTAAATTGACCATTTGGGTACAGGAGAATAATATGCTGATAAATACATCAAAAAACTAAGCATATGAGATTTGGGATACATAAATTGAAAGGTGAATATTTAATACAGCATACCGAGATAGAAACTGTAGACTCATTTAAGGGCCTGAGTATATGGGTAGATTCAGCTATGAGTTTTTCTAATCATATCAACCAATTGGTTAATGATAGTTACAGAACTATAGATTGTATAAAAATATTCATAAAGTCTAGGAAATCAAAATTGATGGTCATTGTTTGCTAGTTACATTACACCCCAAACTTCAGTATGGAATAACAATATGGAAACCTTATAAAAAACAAGCATGAGTAAACTGGAAAGAGTACAGCGGAAATATACCAACAGCATCCATGGATGTGAACATTTAAGTTATTATGAAAGACTAAAATATCTGAAATTGTACAGTGTCTTTTACAGATATCTAAGAGGAGATCTTATTCACGTAGATAGGGTATTTAGAGACAACTACCTCTGGGAATGTTTGGGATTAACAAAAAGTACTAGAGAATCATCAGATAACCTATGCAGAAGATTCTATAGGAATGAGAAGTGTACTAATTGGTTCTCTGACAGAGTAGCCAATGCATGGAACAGACTACCAAATTACATTAAAGCAAGCACTAGTTTAGATATTTTTAAGAACAGCCTGGACACTTATTATGGGAACAAGTGTTTTGGTATATTGGCAAGCTAGAAGGGCATTAATGTTCGTGCTTGAAATATTTGTATGTATGTAAATGTATGTATTGCTTCCTAAACCTAAAACTCCACAAAAGCTAAATTCCCTGATCACTCCCTAACCGTAAAACTCCCCTCCCACTCCCTAAACCTAAAACTCTCTTACTGCTCCTTAACTCTAAAACTCCCTTCCCATTCCCTAACCCTATAATAATTTCCCTCACCCCTAACCATAAAACCTACCTCCTGCTCCTTCCAACTTGCTGCTTGTTCTGAACCCACAACTCTTGATTCTTTGATTAGGTTCTTAACTGAAGAGTCTTCTGTGTGTACAAGTGGTACGTAAGTGACTGTGTGTGTGTGTGTGTGTGTGTGTGTGTGTGTGTGTGTGTATGTGTGTGTATACATTTTAAGATTCTGTGTGGCAGTTATGGCACACGATTAAGGCTACAAGCTCTTTTCTTTGTTAGTGAGCTGCTTCCTGTACACCTGGGTTTGAGTCCCACAGCCACTATTTGCAATGGTATCCTTGACTGCATGACTAGTAACTACCTATGAACTTACAGAATGACAGCTTGCCTAGGATTACTTCTCTGCCTTACACTCCTTGCTTGCTAGGAGAGACTCTGACTCCTTAACAACCCTGACTAGAACAACTACACAACAAAGAATGAATGAATGAAAGAAGCTCTTTTGCACCGGAGCTAACTCTGCAACTAAATGTTGCAGCAATCCAGCAACACCCTGACTGATTCTACTTACTGTAAATGATTCACTTACTTATGACAGCAGCGGTTAGAAATGTGAAAGCCCCACATAGAGGTATAACATCTGGCCTGGAGTAGATGAAAAGCCTTCTGAATGTAGCTTTTGCAGCTTTCTTCTCCTTCTCCTCATTTTCAGCATCGTCCTCAGTTTTCTGTCCTGACAGTGATGTTTCTCCCAGGCCCACAGTCTCCCAGAACAGTGCAGCTGTAGCAGAAACAAGGTACATCAACAAAGAGAGGTGCAGGACAGAGTGAAACTCAAATGATTTCAAAAGGAATTTCTGCTTCCAGAGTTCATATGTGGGTGATGTGAAGCAGAGCACCACAGAGTACAAGAAGGCATGGAGAGTTCCAACGCATCCAGGGCGAGTGTCCCATTTCTTAAGAAGCTCTACAGTGGCAATACATGTCAGGGGAAATCGAATGCATGTCAGCAACCAGATAAAACTAATGTTGCTGAAAGGATAGAAATGAAGGAGTGCACAATGTAACAGATAATGAATAGAGGCATCAAACAAAATAAATGCCAACAGCACAGAACACAGATTCATTGCTAAATTTAACCACTTGGTCCAGCACAGTTAGAAATCAATGCTTTCGATATACAGATATGGAATGATGCAACTCAGTTGTCTTGAATTTTTGACCAACAATTTTCACATTCTGTAAAATAAAACAAAACACAGCATTAGGTACAATAATTTTCAATACTATTGGGTGTTGACAAAGACATGCAAGGCCACTTTCTACGTTTATTTGCTTTTGAATGTAGTTGACCAATAGTATATTGCCCATTTGTTATTTCACATAGTATTACTTGGACTGCTTGCATATAATGCACAACTTCCACACTTCAGTAGAAACCTTACTGTTTTACATACAGTTTCTATAAAAGTACTTACAAAATACAGGTTAAGTCTGAAGTCAGCATCTGAGACATACTGGGACAGAAGCTTTCATCAGTACTCTGCTAATAAAATCAAACATATTTGATGGCGGAGACAAACAGACATACTAGTCACAAAAAGACTGGCAAAGATGTCAATCTGAGTGCATTGCATATAGTTATGCAGTTCACAACAGTACTTTGCAAGGACAGTGAGTGCCTTTGATGTGTGGGAGGTAGGCAATGGTTACTGCACAAATCATGTTTGCATACACATGTGTGTGTGTGTGTGTGTGTGTGTGTGTGTTGTTTTTTTATAATACATGTAGATTATTGCTCTGTTCTGTTTTACATGTGTAGGAGAGGCATGAGTCTGCAGAAGAATAAAGGTACCTATTTAATTATTTCCTTATTTATGAAGACTTGCTTAACCAGCAAACATTTTCAGATTCTAAGCCCTGAAATATCTGGTAGAGGATGCAGAAAATAAAGTGCATTCTGGTTTTAAACATTAATAACAGTTGTACAAAAATGAAATTATGAATACTTCGTAATATTAAACTTAACAGCAGAGTGCTGTAGTCGGACTACTCAGCATGCAAAACATACCTTGTGGCTGCCAATCACACAGGACAGAACACATGGAGATGGAGGAACGACTGAATCCTGAAACTGGAATTTTACTCAGTTTCCTATTGAAATAACCATTTTCAAGGATAGTGTGCCCAAAAAAGCCAAAATCAAGTAAAGAAAGGCACACAAGTGGAGAAACAGCACAATGTATTAAAAAAGACTTTATTTCACACAATAATTAACGCCAGTAAAATGGAAGAGTCGTTTTCGTCCAAACTAAGTCAGACTTCATCAGATAACACACATCAAACTCATTTGTATATTATTTTTATAATTGTTCAAGTGGTTTTAAGGTATGTTTAAAATATGAGCAACACTAGTGAATGTATTTGTGAAAATTTTTGACATCTCACAAGAAACATTTTGAAGGAACTATGGAGTTTTACCTACTCAGTATGTGGCTCTGATTAACTTAATTAATTGGGTTCACATGATTGGATGAAACTTTTTGAATTTATTTTTAAAAGGAACTTGTGAGTTTGATGTACATTATCTGATGAAGTCTGACTTGGTTTGGACAAAAACGACTCTTCCATTTTACTGGCGTTAATTATTGTGTGGAATAAAGCCTTTTCTGAATACATTGTGCTATTTCTCCACTTGTGTGCCTTTCTTTACTTGGTTTCCTATTGAAATATCAGCATAGCATTGTACACCTATGAACTATTCGAACTACAGATGTTCGAATAGTTCATATGTATGCAAGCTACATAATTGAACGGTATATTTGTGAATGTACTGTGCATTCGCAAATATAACGTCCGATTATGTACAGTACAGGTACAGTGCGGTTAGGGAAATACATCCCTTTCCTCACTGTAGTGCGATCTCGCAGTTGGAATATTTAGCTAGGGGGTGTGTGGGGGGCACAGGGGGGCTTGCCCCCCTGCATAAACAGGATGTTAGGTGTAGGGGTTAGGGAGTTACGGCAAGGGTGGCATTGTTGTTAATGCTGTAAAATGTCATTGACATTTTCGGCATTAACAGCTGATTTTCGACATTAGGGCCATTAGGTTATGTGTACTTTCAGTGGAACAATTCACTGTTAAGTACCGTTTTTATTCTAAACTAAGACATTTTAATAGTAAACCATTTTACTCATATATCGAGGATAATGGAAAATGTCCGTGACTGCAGGAAATGATAGCAGACAAACTTTGGAGACTTCCATAAGGAAACACAGCTTTAATCGCAGTGGCCCCAAAGTAAGGTCCAACTTGCAGTGCTTTGCAAAGCTTCTAGGCATGACAAAGTCACATTTGCATATATGTTATACAAGGTATCATATCTAAAGAATATGGTGATTATGGAAACAGGTCTTGTACAGCATGCTTTAGAATGGAATGCAACACTTTATCATATTTATCATGACATGAATACATCACTTAAAAAAAAAAAAGAATAGGCAACATTTAGTAGCTTTCTTGCCTTTATGACCTATAATAAAG
Organism: Protopterus annectens; assembly: GCF_019279795.1. Taxonomy (NCBI): domain Eukaryota; kingdom Metazoa; phylum Chordata; order Ceratodontiformes; family Protopteridae; genus Protopterus; species Protopterus annectens. The sequence continues at coordinate 691,608,105 of NC_056743.1, forward strand.
GACACAAAAAGCTATCCATCCTACCATACAGGCTGAGTTTTGTCAGTATCATATCTGAACTGCCTGCACACATACATGTAGTGGAGAAGGTACCCTCCCTTGACACCATACTGTACAAAGAACAAAGCAGTTGAGCAGACTGAATCTCTTCAATGGCTACTTTAGATGTGAATGAAGGCTTATTCATAAGGAAATACTCTCTTTACAAAAAGGCAGGTAAGAGGGTTTGACAGAAAGAGGCAGTGAAAATAAAGGCCTTCTTTCACATATCACCATCTCACACTAGCATATAGTATGTGTTGATGCCAAGAAGTTTAATTTTGTTGTACTTTACCATCTGTCATGAAAAATGAGCACACATCTGCAGGGCCCATTGCATAGTAAGTCTATAAGATAAAACTGATATAGGATATTAAAAGTTGCACATTCAGAGTACTTACCAAATCAAATGTAGAGATGTCTTACTTTCTTATAAGGCTAATAAGAGTTAGCATAGTTTACACTGTAATTTTAAAACTAGCTCCTTGACTGGCCTCACCTTTACTTTTGCTGCTTTATTTGTACTGGGAAGTGTATTATGTACTGTTTCACTGTGTTTACATTGCAATGACAATATAAAGATTGTGTGTTGCTTAGACCAGCTAATTCTTGCGACATTGTCTGAAATGGGATAACCTACAGTGTGCAGACAGTGAAGTTAAGTACTGTACACCACTGTGTTATACACCCTGAAGTTCCCATATTAAAATGTAGGGCAAGCAAATAACCTTAGTTTTAATCAAATCAAGCCTTTGTTGTTACTATATATATATATATATATATATATATATATATATATATATATATATATATATGGGTTCCCTTCAGAATTTCGAAGCTCAAAACTTCAAATTTCATATGATCGAAGATCATATGTTCGAAGTTTCAAAACTTTGAAATCCTGAATGGAGATCGGCATACAGTGCGGACCGGGAGATTTCCCTTGTCCTCCCTGTAGTGTAATCTCAGAGTTTATATATTTAAGTTGCGGGTGGTATGGGGGTGCAGGGGGCCTTGCCCCCTTGCATACATGTTTATACTGTGTTGGGTGGTGTTTTTTGGGGGGGTTCACTATTTTGAGATTCCAAGATTTCGAGATTCTGAACTCGACATTCTGAAACTCGAGATTTTGGAATTTCGAAATTTCGTAGTGAACCAATATATATATATATATATATATATATATATATATATATATATATATACATATACACACATGTATGTATGTATATATATATATATATATATATATATATATATATATATATATATATATATATATATAAATAATCACAGTCAAAGGAGGCAGCGGAACACAGCAGTAAAATTCAAGAATTTAATCCCAGAGCAAACAGTAGAACAAACAGTAAGCACTTTCGCAGCAGCAGCTGCTTCATCAGACTGTTCTATTGTTTGCTCTGGGATTAAATTCTTGAATTTTACTGCTGTGTTCCGCTGCCTCCTTTGACTGTGATATTGTATGATTTATTTTTGGAGCACCGGTTTACCTACACCAGTCTTTGTTCTTTGTTGATATATATATATATATATATATATATATATATATAAATCAAAGTGCATATTGCCTAACAACAAGTGAATTTATTGAGTTTTATAGTCATAACCTGAGTGTAGAAAGCAGTTACAATTTCTCAGGCTATATTGAATTTTTGCATGTTAAAAGAAGTAAATTAAAAAATGCTGGCATAACAATTTAAGGAGTCACAGATTATAACACGAAAGATGAGCCCTGATAGTCATTTACATGGGTACAGATATGTAAATGCCTTTTGTACCTTATACAGTATGCCACTGAAGATAACCATGAGTCATGTCTAGTCCCCAGGGACACTCAGTCTTTTTCCTGGCATCTTGAATGGTGCACAAGTACTCCTGTGTTTGGGAATGCCAGGCAGTACAATGTAACCTGTCATTACTATACATTACTATTGAATAAGGCAACTGATACTGTACAGCATGCCTTACCATGTCATTACACCAGCTATTGGGTAAGCATGCTGTACAGAAGTTAGCTGCCTTACTCAATAGAGCTGTGTAGTGTCTTCAGGCTAATCAGTCCTACCAGATATTTCCAAGTCACAGTCATTAAGCATTAGGACAGTGGTCATTACCACATTATATTAATATGGAGATCTGGTGCTGTACAAACATGTGCCAGCATCACTGTGTGGAAGTGAGACACTGCAGCACATGGTAGCAGGTTTGCCTGCCCTATAACGGGCTACATAGCTGGTAAAGAATTTCCTTCTTTTTTGTGTCTGCCTGTGTCTATCACTGATATATGTAGATTACTCACTGTTCTATGCTAAGCAACGTACTGGCAGAGGAGGAGGATAACTGTCTGATAGCTTAAGCTGCACTGTTACTGGTAAATGGCGTAAAATCAGAAGGTGGGCTGTTTAGCATATGGTGCACGTCGTTGATATGCAATGGACCAACAGTAAGCAAGGAGTCTTGCATGACCTTTATGAAATACTTTAGTGGATTTTATGAATCTGAAAGGGTTTTATATGCTATTCCATGGTACATAAAACCCTGCTATGCATGCTTTATTATGATATTTGTGATCAAAGTAACACTGTATCATGAATCCTTATAACAATTCAGCTATATAAATTCATAGATCAGCATTGTTAAAACCTTCACAAATGCATGCCATGGGAAATAGCATCAAAGTCTGTAGCCAAGAACGTGTTTTCCTCTTTCTTTCATGGATAACACCAGTTTAGCTAAAATCAATGTAGAAACATGGCTTGCAATAAATGTGCCACAATGATCCATAGCAGTGGGGCGTGGCCAAGACAATGAACAGTTAAAAGCCCTATTTTTTTTCTTTTTAGCTCTGCATCATTTTAACACCTCTGACAGGATTTTTTACTGAAAAACTCAAATATAACATTTCAAAACTTGATGGATTTATAGTTGAACATCTGCTGAAAGATTTACTACAAAAATAGCAAGTTTGAAATTCTTATAACTGTTTTTTTCCTGTCAAGAAAACTAAAAAAGAACTATTGTCTCAGAATAAGCCACTCTAAGCTCAGTGTACAGTACAGTACTGTGAAAAAAGGCATACACAGGCTATGCTAAGCAACATCAGTGAGTTATCTGTAGAGACAGATAAACTAGAAAGCAAAATGGATACTTTCAAATGGGAATATAAAAAACAAGTTGAAGTGCTGAGTGAATCTCTTCAACAACAGTCATCACAAATCTCGAGTATAGAAGAGGCAATGTCTGACTTTGATGGAAGATTACTTGAAAATGAGAATAACACTGAATTTCTTCTAAAACAAAACAACTTATTCTGGGAAAAAAATAGAAGACTTAGAGAACAGATCTAGAAGGAATAACATCAGGATTTATGGGATACCTGAAAAAGACAGTATGATTCAATTTCTTAACACCTGGCTGCCTAAAACTTTGAACCTGCCAGAAGCTTTTTCCTTTGGCAGCAAAAGGTCATACAGATCACTTTCCAACTCATCTTTTAAAAAAAAACACCTTCACCAAGGTCAATGACCGTAAGATTTTTCTCAAGTCAAGATAAGCTGCATGGACTAATTATCCAGTTAAAATTAAATGAAATTCTATAAGATTTACAATGACTATTCAACATTAGTGATGCCAAAGAGAAAAACATGTGTGCCACTTGTTAAAAGATTAAAAATATATATATATATATTAAAGCACAGATCTTGTTTCCAGCAAAAATAAGGATTCACCTTCCAGAAGGAAAGATGATTTTTAACACATTGGAAGATGCAATGGACTTTATACAGAAAAATAAAATTCTAGAAAAAAACAGAAGAAATGGACAGGAATCTATCAGCTTTTTTAAAGAGAAATGCAACACAAGATGGTTGGTTAAAAAAGACAAAAATAGTAAAGAAACTGAAAGACAAATGAATATGAATGTATTTCATGGTTATGGAACTTATGTTAGGTGGCACACTTTCTGATATCTTGGCATAGTTGAGTAATGTACTATTAAATATAATACAAGATGCAACGAATTATACTAAAGAGGCATGTTAAGTTACATTCTGGGTTCTTGAAATGGTCCAGTAGTGTACTACTGATTGCTATAGCACCCAGGAAAGACATGCTATGTTATAAACAAAGTATAAAAATATAGCGTTTTACATAAATAAAAGTTACTATTCGAATGATATTAAATAATTAGAGTAGCAGTCACACTTTTACAAGTTAAATCTTGATCACACATAACTGTCAATTCTTTTAATGCAAATTTATATGGTATGTCTTCTTTAAAAATGACAGTCTTCTTTATATCAAACATCTCATACAAATAGTACTTACTGAATCATTAAATGTTATTTCTTTAAATACATTTTTAGTGGTTAACATACTTTGAAATGTTTTTTATTGTTTTGTTTAGTGGTTTGGAAGGGTTTGAGGGATTGATGTATAAAGCAGAGGTGGCTTGGATTCACTCGTGAATGTTTTTGTGTAAATTGCAGCTGATAAACTGTTCATTTGCAAGCCTTTGTTATAAAAACCAGCTAGAAGCAACTTAATTAGAGTCATGAGCACTTCTATGACGCAGCGGGAGTTCTGACAATTCTAAGAACTGTCCAGGTTACTTCTTCCTGTCTTCTTCTTTCTTTCGGCTTTTCCCGGTTAGGGGTTGCCACAGCGGAACTCCAGTCCGCTAATGATCGGCAGTAGATTTATTTACAGTGCCGAGGTGCCAGCCCGACGCCCAACCTTCAACGAAGGCACGCCCATTCATGCATGTCTTTCAAACACCACTCGACCACGGGGAGGACATGCAGACTCCACATAAAAGGTGCTCTAGCTGAGAATCGAACAGGAGAACCTCTTGCTGGGAGGTGACAACGCTACCACTGCACCACAGTGGCTGTGTTTACTTCTTTCTGTCTAAAAGTAAATGATCATACTTTTTTAATCATATGCTAAGATGTCAATGAATACAAATCAGATAATAAGCAAAAGACAGTCAACTACATTCTAAACCAGTGTCAGTTATTAAATAGTTCTGAATGCTTGCAGTATACCAAAAGGATAGTTTATATGCTAGCCTATAGAATGACACTGCTGATAAAAAATTTAGGATTGTGTTCTTCCGTTATTGTCTCTTTTTAATGATTTTTTTTGTGATAACAAAATGTAATATCTCAGAACAATTAATTATGGAAAGTTTGAATCTTAAAATGGAAGAATTTTCAGATGTTTGTTCAGTTACTATTACACATAACATTTAAGGAAAAAATAGGACTGATTCTAACAGTAGTACTAGATTAAAGAGTATAAAATATATAAGGGTAAATATAACTATATATTATATAATACCGTACACTAGTATTATCGCTAAAATACAAAACCTAGGAATATAGTAATAATACAAGCCATAGTGTACAAACAGAAATAGAAAATGAACATAAGTAAATATGTATATAGTTAAAGAATATAAATATGCCTACAAGGGTGGAGGTTGGCATAGTGGTTAACATGTTCACCTTATAGGCACAAGGTGCAGGGTTTGATTCTCACATGGGGTAATTGGCCGGGCTTGGAATGCCCCACAAAGACAGTTAGCCACATACTAATTTATGAACTTATGATCCTTTGAACAACTTTACACATATTAAATAAAATAGAACAAATATAAAATCATCTGACCAATAAATTAATAATTATGAAAATAACAACTGATTTCCTCCCTATAGTAGACATGGAAGATAATGTGAAGTACAGGGGAAGATGACTGTAGGGATATACAATTTGGTCAACTTATAATAAAGATTCTGAACACCTGTTTAACCTTTCTTATTCATAATAACTCACTGACAGGCTTTTTTAAGATGATGCATACTAAGAATATGAGACAAATTAATATGAATCAGAAGCATGAATTAAGCGTTGTTAGTCTGATGGAGAGTTTGAGAGGCAGTTTGTTCATCTTTTTCAACAAACTAGGAAAACATTACTTCATGGTATAATATTTTAGGGTTATTTCAGTAGGTATTTTTTTGTTTCAAAAGTTTTGTCCATAGCTGAAGATTTCATATTGGTATATAAAAAGTACACAATAAGTTCTGTACATAAATGTGATTTCATTATACATGTGTTTTTCTTGTTTATATAAACATCTGATTTTAAATGTATATCTATTAATATTAATGAAATGAATATGCCAGTAAAGAGGGGAAGTCTCTTCAAATACTTGCAATTATACAAAACTCCAATAGTATTTCTACATGAAACACATTTGGTTATTAAAGATGTAAAGAAATTTTCATTAAAGAATATTTTGGTTTTAGCAGGTTCTGGCTTTCAAGCTAAAAGAAGAGGCACCCTCATTTTATCGAAGAAAACACCAATAATGTCTAAAGTAAAAGATACCTACGTTAATAAAAATGGTATATTAAGCATTGTTATAATTGAGTCGAACAGAGAACGTATATACACACTGATTAACTCTTATTGGATTCCAGGGGTTGGAGCTAAAGATGCAATAAAAGGTGAAGTCATAATAGCTTGTGATTTTAATTGCATTTTATCAGGAAAAAGATCCCACTGAATAAAGAAAGCTGTGAATCACATATTCAGCCAAACACTTAAATTTTGTAACTCTAAGGAATTTAAAGGATATATATGAGCTAAGGAAAACTCACTTCAATTTACCCATTATTCACATAGATATGGAACACAAACAAATATTAATAATTTTTTGTCTCAAATAATCTATCACATATCAGAGAAGTTTCAATAGTTTTGCATCCATTATCTGGCCATAATGCAATAATCTTTAATATTATTTTAAAAACTGACAATTTAATACATCACAGGAGATTACCAGCATACATTATTAAAATAAAAGGATTCAAGTATTTGTATGTTAAAGAGATCAAAAATTTCCTAGAAATAAACATGAATGGTGAAGTTCTGACATTATCTTGTGGGATTCACTGAGTGCTTATTTAAATGGAAGAGTTACAAGCTGGTATATTAGTAAAACAAGAGAATGTGATAAAGAAGTGAATACAGTACAGACCAAAATCGACACACTAAAGTTAAATCTATAACCAAATGACACTATCAGTCAGCCTGAATGTTGTTGTTCTGTCTTTTGGCTTTTTCCCGGTTAGGGGTCGCCACAGCGGAACTCCGGTCCGCTAATGATTGGTAGATGATTTTTACGTGCCGAGTTACCAGCCCTGACGCACAACCTTCAACGAAGGTACGCCCATTCACGCATGTCTCCACACAGAAGACGCTCTAGCTGAGAATCAAACTGGACAGCGTCTTACTGTGAGGCGACAGCCTGTATGTAAAAACTTAAATACAAAATATGTTGAAATTCTAAATCATAAAGTTTCAATACACCTGGAAAAACTTAATCTTCAGGCATATTCATTAAACCCTTTAAGTTTGCATAAATTTGCTCTAAAATCAAAGAAAACAAATAAACTAAATCATATCAAAGAAATTACAACACATATAAATAATAAAAAAGAAAGAAAAATGGATATTAAAGGTATTCTTGAAGGCTTTAAAATATTTTGTGAAAATATAAATAATAATGTTATTATCAGCAATATAACTTTCATTACTCTTTTAATTACAGTCCTGAGTTAGATTTGCAAACTGGTTAGTGTGAGTCTATAGCAGACTCAAAACTCCTCAGATGAGAAGTAATACTTAAATAACCCCACAGCTCTATACCAGAAGGCCAATTCTTTAGAAAATAGCACTCCTATACATTTTCATAATACAAAAAAATGTTGCCTGAAAACAAAATGTAGAGCATAAAGGAAAAAGAAAAGAGAAGAAAAGTAATTAAAAAATGAAAAAATGGATAAATGGAATATACATGGTCAAACAAGGTATGCTTAATATCTAGTGTTATGGGAAAAGGGAATTTATTCAGTTACTCATTACATAGCATGTAGCATACTCCCTTTGTACAAAATATTAGACATATACTTTATCTGACCTCACACTGCAATATATCACATCTTTTGGAATTTATTTAAAGTACTAATTAGTAATATCTACAAAATTAAAAGCTTTTGTTTCAATCGATATATTTTACTTCTTTGTCAACTAGCAAAACTGGCTTTAAAAAATATACATTAAAATGTTAACAAATGTGAATTTCTTTAATACAGAGAATAGAAAGGTACTACTATTACAAAAATGTCAAAAAAGAATAGCACTTCATGAATGCACAAGAATGCACAAAGAATAAAGATGACAAAAGAAGACCTATGGTCTATGAAAGTTTTATGAGTCTGCAACTAACTCACAAGTAGCTGACCTTTCCCGTCTATTGTCCACCCCTCTTCTTTTGCCCACACCTTCATGAATCTACCTGATGAATTATACAAGTGTTTCAATTAACTGAGAGTTACTTCCTTTTCCCTGAAATATTTCCACTTATTCTTAAACCACCCTGCTCTCATCAGCAACTGTTTTACTGTTCCCTTTGCCCTGCTCACCTCTGTCCTTCCTACTCAGGTCTACCCTTTCTATGTACCACCTAACAGTGTGGTGGGTCCAAATCATACTTCCACCTTTCTTTTCAAGTGTACATGCTCAGATACCTAAGTTTCTCCTGACACATCAACCATTTTGGTAACCCATGGTCCTTCAAATTACCCCCATGCTGATGATGCACTACTTGTCAGTGATGAGTATGTGTCTTGCAATGGACTGATGCCCTCTCCAAGATTAGCTATGGTGACTCACCCTCAGTGAGTGCTAGGTTAGGCTTTGACTGCCCTGTGACCCTGAAATGAATTAAGTATTTGGGAATGAATAACTAAATGACCGCTTTGCATTCTTTCCAGCAGTCTTATTTCCAACCTTGGTATAATGTCTAGCAACAGCATTGTAAGCATTATATAACTCAGCACTAAATCCTAACTAAGCAGAACCAATGAAATGTTAATTTAAATAGTTTAGAAGAATTCTTAAATGAAACAAAAGTGTCAATATTTGTAAATATATGTAGATATTTTAAATAAGCCTAGGAATTAATCCAAAGCTTACTGATGTTTTTACTGTTTCTCTAAGATATCAGCTTTTGGTTCTGATTAGTTAAAAAAAATATTATTGACATCATCAGTTTTAGTCTTCCCCCATAAAATATACACACCAGTTTTCTGTTAGATACACCCCGGGATTCATGAACCTTGCGCCAGGCGCCCGCATAGCGTCGGCGTTATAAAGCCAAATATGGCCACCGAGCGATTCAGGTATGAATCAATCCCACGTGCACTATTGGCGTGTGCGGTTCCTCGCCGCCAGTAGGTATGCTAATCACACTGTGTGCGGTATTGCACCATGCAAATGAAGGCAAATGGCGATCCCGCGAAGTTGTGCAGGCGTAAGCGTGGGGAGCGCGGCAATGTAAACCAAAAAGCGGTTTACATTTGGCCAAACATGACCAAGGAGTAATGGAAGGCTGTCAGCGTCAGGTATCATACAGGTGCAATATGCCAATGGCGAAAGGCACGAGAATGTCCAAAGAAAACATGCAAACTGTAAATAATGACATAATTATGTAATGCGCCAGAAACCACAGCAGAACCCCGGATATGTACAGAAGGTGCAAAACAATTAAATAATATGAGAATGTCCTAAAAGAGCAGTATAATACACATTAGATGCACAGCCACCACACACCATAGTATGTATGGAAGCCTCAACCCCAGCGCAAGGGTTGTCAAGGAGAGAAGCGTCAGTGTTAAATTTTGCCGTAACCATGTATTAGCAGTCAATGCCATGCAAATGAGGGCAGATAATAGTGAATCGCGAAA
>NC_056743.1:691662776-691672776 GCF_019279795.1 Protopterus annectens
GCCCCTAGTTATACTTTAAAATTTCAGGTATTTGAATCCCAAATTTAAGTGGGAACTATCCTATTTTAAATAATCAGGATTTTATGTAATCAATAATCAACTTGCAAATGGCCAAAAAAATTTTCCCAAATTTTCAAAAGTGCAGACTTTATCCATATGCACACAACTTGCAAGTAAAACTGGGACACTCAAAGAGTGCAGCATTCCATATGTTGCACTACACTGTAGCACCAGCACTGGGAAAAAAAAGGATCCAAACACCTGGTGCTGTCATAGATCAACAGTCTTCCAATCTTCCATCATAAATGGTGAGTGTGGAGACCAAGTATATTGCCTCTTTTTTGAAAGGATGCGAACATCTTCACTCTACAGGAAAAATTACTAAATCTGAAAAGCTAAAGAATTATATCTCGCATATCATCTGGAATGGAAAACATATAATAAATGGGAGGATTTTTTTTTTTACATTTTTCTTGACCATTTTAAGTTTTAGATAATGATTTACTTGTGAAACAGCATCCCAAGATCACCATCCATCCATCCATCCACAACCTCTCTTTACCACTTTTGCACATGGGGTCAGGATGTCACTTCAACAGTGACAATCATCTACAGCCAAGGTTTACACTGCCAGGTGGCTAGCCCTGCCATAGTAGTTCTTCACCACCACACTCACATACACCTTCACACCTATGGCCAGGTTCCCATGTTCACTTAAGTTCACCAATAATTATACAAGTGGGATAAAGCTATCATGTACATCAAAGTTAAGTGCTGAACTAGCTTTTGTTGAAATCTAAATGCACTCAATAAGCTAAAGGTGAATGAGATTCCAGCCCAGATAGATTTTTCACTATTTTAAAGTAGCTTTTATAACTAATTCCATTTGTTCCATTACTGATGTACATTCAGTTATTGAGAAGCAGTTCTAAAGATCAGTATATTAATCAGACTATATTAAGTTTGAAACCTGGCACAGATCCATTTGATAATAAAAACTATCATCCACGTCCTCTTGTTAATATTAATATATACATTTTGCAATGGTAAAAGTAAACTTAATTCAGCTGAAACTTCCCTACCTAGTTTCTCCTTACAGTCTGGTATAAAGAAATTTCAGTAGTTGTAGACAAAATTATTTCTCTGAACCAATGTCTCCAAATATTTTTTTCAAACTATATTATGTCTACACTTTCTATTGATCTATTAAAAGCATTCAGCCATTGACCTCTTACTTTTTGTGTACATTGCTTAAAAGTTTAGACTTCCTGATCTATTTATAAGGGTGATCTAGTCGCTCTTTTCCAAGATTTCTTCTGTTATATTGTCTTCAAACTATTCTAATTAAAACTGGAATGCTGTAGAGTTTCCATTTTTATCTTACTTAGTCTTTAAATGTTGATAGGTAAGTTCTATACAATTAATGTACAGGCCATTACAAGCCTATACAGTAAACCATATTCAAAGTTACATATCTACAGGCCATTGCAAGCATATACACTAAACCATATTCAAAGCTCCATTCAGCCTTGAGAAGGGCAACAAAAGATAGACCAGGGTAGAATCTGAGGCTGCTGTTCTAAGTAGCTAGGTTGCTCCTAATAGTTGCAAAGGTACTTCTCTACTTCACATGAAGTGGAAGTTTGATCCAGAGGTGCAGGATACAGTGAGATATGATATTATGCTAATATATTTTAATTATCTGTTGATGAATGTATGGGTCCTTTAACTGGGTATTTGAGGAATCATTTGTTCTGAAAAGTATTAGTAGTTCAACAAAGGGCAGGTCTTCCATGGCTCAAAAGGGTAGGAACAGATTAGCATTGATCAGTCAGACAGACATCAAGTACATGGAGAGTTCTATAAGTCTGCCAACATAATTGAGGATCTTTAGGTCATTAATGTTTATATTTAGGAATCTCTGAATTCTCTGAAGCTGAATCATATGCTTTGACAAATGTATGCCAAGAGAAGCTTTACATTCATTGATGGGTCTAATAAGAGCTGGGTAAAGCGGAATTACGACTTCTTTGGATGTAGAGGAGGTGGCTTTAGAAATTAGATGAGCCAAATTGAAATATTTCTAAAATAATATGGAGAAAAGATGAGGAATTATCAACAAGTGTCTACATCCCTTGTAGGGATGTATCACCTATATCATATAATGTGTAAATGTTCTGTTTCCAAATGAACTATACTATATTTTTTTCACCCATGTTGCAGCAGTTGTGAGTCAGTGGTGAAATTTACAGTTATCTGCAAACTAAAATAATCACTGGCCATGTGTATTGGAATGATGGTCAGAAAAACTGATTTTAAATAAAACACAAACACTGAGCCTTGTGGTGCATCATTAGTAACATTAATGAGCTAAAGATCCTCAATTATGTTGGCAGACTTACAGAACTCTCCATGCACGTGGTGCCGCATTGACTGCTCAGTGCTAATCACTTTCAGAAGTGGCACTGCAACTTTAATCAGTCAACCAGTTAGCTATCCATCACATAATATATATGTAATTATATTCAAATGGATATGTCTGTCACCGTCTCCACAGGGCAGAAGGATGCAGCAGATATTGCAATCCAGGTGACTGGTATTTTATTAGTGACCCAAGCACTGCTGGAGTTAGGCAGAGAGGGAGAGAAGTAAAGGAGCATGTGTTTCTTGCCTCTTTGTGGAGGTTGGGGCAGCCATGCAGCACTCAGGCTCACATAGGGAAATTAGACTTCTCTGGTTTAGAGCAGGGAAAACTACGTCATGTGCTCCAGTGGAAGTGGTGAGGCTGCTTGGAAGCAAAGCCCCTTGTGGAAATGAGGGACAATCAGCATGGACAGCTCCTTGTACATACCCCTCCAGCTCACAGGTATGCATGAAGGCTGTAGGGTTAAAGGGGAAAAATTCAAACCATCCCTTACAGCTGTCTAAATAATGGCCCTCCCAGTTGACCTCTGCCCTGGTGATGAGGAATAAACTGACCAACTGGTTGGCAGTGGCCTGGTGGTCAAAAGGCTGTTGGGGTAAACAGAGATAAAGTTACAACTCTTTCAATAACATCAGCATGGTAAATAGTGTCAAAGGCCTTGACAAGGTCCAGATATGCTATATGTACTGCACAACTGCTACCCACTGTTTCAGTGACTTTCTCAAAGAAATTAGCAAGGTTAAGTAGGTAGAATCTGCTTTTGACAAAGCAGGATTGATGGGAATTCAAAGTTAAGAGTCTTTCAACCTCAGGATAAATGATGCCTTAGGTAACATGTTCTTATAGTTACTAGAATCGGTTGGTGGGTGACCCCTGTGTAATGGCATTGCATTGACTCTTTTCCAGGCTTTTGGAATATATCCCAGTGGAAACGTTTAAAGAGATTAAAGAAATTAAATTGGGGATCAGATAGTTGATATGGGATTCTGATACTGAGGCAACCTAGTATGTTCTCATACCATGTGGATGAGGTGCTGTTAGCTTTTGAGTGGGGTGACAGCAGTTGTTCAATAGTTAATATAGGGGTTGGTTGGAACAATAGTTCAATAGTTATAACTATGTGTGGAGTAAAATGTGCAATTTGTCAGTTAGAAAATTAGCTATTTCCATTGGGTCAGAGCAGCCAGTATTATTGTGGACTAGCTCTGAACACTGCTGATAAGTTATTCTTAACGTTATACCATAGCTAAATAAGGATTTGTGGTTACTTTTCGTTTCAATGACTATTTTATGCTTGCATTCAGCTTTGAGGTTCCTAACACTGAGCTAATCGAAGGAAGGACACTGAGCAAACTCGGATCTATAATATATAACATTAAGTATCCTGTTGTTTTGCTTATTTTTTCGAGTTATTTATAGCACTTTGTCTACTGCATACTTTTCTGGCTAGTTTCACTGTGCGTGAGATATTAACTGGAAATTGTCCATTTTTATTAAGCATCTGTTTGGGTTGTTTGATTCTGATAACTTGTTTGCAGTTAAAAAGCTTTCTTTAGAGGCTCCTTTATCTGATTAAAACTTTCATTTAAAGGCTCACTGCTGCTTTTCTGCTGTGCAAAACATTTCTGCAGTTTGTTTCTACCTAAGTAGTGTGGATATTTGTAGCATTGTCCTTATTCGGGCTTATGTTTGGGCCTAGTGTTTATGGAGGCTGTGTGTCTGACCACATGTTCAAGGACATCTGGGTTTAGCCAAAGCCATTAGGCATTTCAGTGAGAGAGGATTGTTTAAGGTCATTGGCTGAATGGGTCACCTGGACTACAGCTTAGAGTAAGCACCTCATTGGTTCTTTTGAGCTTTTTTTTTTTAAAGTTGTGTCAGGTTTCAACTTTCTGTTACCTAAGAAGTTAAGTTTGTGAGTGTTTCTGCCATTTCACACTGAGCTAATCGAAGGAAGGACACTGAGCAAACTTGGATCTATAATATATAACATTAAGTATCCTGTTTTTTTTTTTTTTTTTGCTTATTTTTTCGAGTTATTTATATCACTTTGTCTACTGCACACTTTTCTAGCTAGTTTCACTGTGTGTGCGGTATTAACTGGAAATTGTCCACTTTTATTAAGCATCTGTTTGGGTTGTTTGATTTGCTTATTTTTGAGTTATTTATAGCACTTTGTCTACTGCATACTTTTCTAGCTAAAAAAAAAACATTTCTAAACTTGTTTCCTGCCTTTTCTGTGGGTAGTCTAGTCTGGATACAGATTTGCTGTGTCCAGGACTGTTTGTGGGCTTTTCAGCCCCCAAGCCTTTCTGTGTTAGAGGAAAGCCTTCTAGCTTAATTTTGTTTCTTAGAACTAGCCAGTTTTTTTTAGTTTCAGCACTCAAGTCTGTTTCTTTGAGCTCAGCACTTGTTCAGAACTCGTTGTAAGCACTAAATAAGCTACAAATTACTACAGCACTCAACTTTCCTTACTTGTCTAGAGGAAAACAGTTTCTAGTACTTAAAAAATAAGCACCTATCCAGGCATGTCTAAGGGTCAGCTCCCGGTGTTTTCTCCTGTCTACCTGATGAATCTGGGCATCTTGGGGCAATGCAGCAATTGCCTCATGTACACAGAAAACCCTCTCCTCCTACCACCCAACACTATAACCTGTGAGAGATGCACTTATATAGCCAAACTGGAAGCAAAGCTCTCTTCACCCAAGACTGGACTAGACAATCAAGAGGAGAAGGCAAACACTTGCACCACATAGTCGCTCAAAACCTACACCACCAAAACACACACATAAAAACACAAAACACACACCTACATTTGTGGAGGCTATCAGTAAAAACCTGCCCAAGCAACAGGGACCTCCAAAGCAGAAACACAAGCAACCTCCACCCCCAACACAACCCAAATGACACATAGCCCACAAACTCAGTATGCCACTCAACCACAGCCCATAAGGCATAACAACGTACCCAACACTCTAGTCATAGTTGACTCTATAGTCAGGCACACTGATGTTCCACTCACAAGGCTAAACAAGGAGAAAGTTACTGTCAGCTGCCTGTCGGGTGCCAGGATCCACCACATAATGCATGCACTCAGGTCACTCCACAACAAGTACAAATATGACTCTGTCATTGTCCATGTTGGTGTGAATGACCTGAGACGTACCTCCCTGGACTACATGAAAAGAGACATGGAGGAGCTGCTCGATCTTGTAGCCCAGGCAGGTACGACCCTAGCCCAGAATAGCATCCTGCCATCACCCAGAATGATACCACAGTACAAGGACAAAATGATTGACTTCAACAATTGGCTAAGCTTCTGGCGTCATTGTAAGGGGATCCAGTATCTGTCTGCCTGGGATGACATGATCAACAAACCACAATGCTTTGCCAGAGATGGCCTGCACCTGTCGCCCTTGGGATTCTGGATACTGGCTAAGGCTCTAGCCACCCCTATAGTGCCTTTTTTAGGCAAGGTTCAAATGACAAATTCACCACCATAACAGATACAAGTAAACAGAATCTGAGGGTATTGCTACTCAATGCTAGAAGTCTAAACCTCAAAATGCACTCACTCGAGGCACTCCTTAAAATGGAGAACATCGACATCTGTGCAGTGACAGAGACCTGGTTCAAGGCTCCACAGAGTATCCCTGCATTACAAGACTATAATTCATACCACACCTTTCAGCTACCTAACCTGGACCGAAACACTAAAGGTGGAGGTGTGTCCATATTCATTAAGGATATCCACACCTCCAGGCTAGTTGCTCAGCATAATGCATCCGAGATTATCCAAGTACAACTAACTCTGGGCAAAACTGCAATCCAAATTGTAGCTTGCTACAGATCCCCCACCATGCTCCAGGATTCCCACTCCTCATTTCTTGATACACTGGAAAATATTAGGATACAACCTAATACCCTAATAATGGGCAATTTCAACTACCCCACTATTAACTGGGAAAACTACTCATGTGCCAACTCTTGCTCAACGTTTTCTGGAATTCATAAATTCCAATGCCTTGGATCAACTTATCCACACCCCCACCAGGGGCAGCAATATCCTAGACCTGGTTATTACCAACATGGGCAACTGGTGCTCCACACCAGAGGTCAATTCCTTGTTGGTCAGATCCGACCACAAGCTAATCACCCTAGACATCCACATCCCTCCCGCACCCCCCCCCCCCCAATTAGGGAAACCAACGTAAAAAATTTCTCCAAAGCCAACTTCACGCTTCTTAAGACATGCTGATGGACAGTAGAGGTATGACTGCTGAATCCTACACAAATAAACTTTATAAGCACTTACATGACTGCATGGATCGTGCAATCCCTAACAGAACCAAGATGCTATTCTCCAAAAAAAAAAGGAAACTAATTTGGTGGTCAACTGCCATAAAAAAACTCTACAACAGAAGAAAGAAACTGTTGCAAAAAGAGTAAAATCCCATGATTGGAGGAACTCCCTGGTCAGCCACAGTAAGAAGCTGACATCGCTCATAAAATCCTCCAAAGCTAGTTATGAAAACAAAATCGCCACTGGCTCTAATGACAACCACAAAGCATTCTACAGCCATGTCAAGAATCTCAATGGCAACACTCAGATCTGCTCTGAGTTACAGCACAATGGCACTAAATATACAGAACCAACTGATATTGCCAATATCCTGGCAGATAGGTTCAGTGCTAACTTTACCCCCCCCTCTCATCCCTTAAAGGGCCCATCTCTATACCGGAAGAATGCAAAGTTCCTGTAATCACGGCTGCACAGGTAAAAAGCACACTCTCCAAAGCCAAGAACACAGCAACCATGGGACCTGACAACATCCCAAGCTGTGTTCTACATGAA
Organism: Protopterus annectens; assembly: GCF_019279795.1. Classification (NCBI taxonomy): domain Eukaryota; kingdom Metazoa; phylum Chordata; order Ceratodontiformes; family Protopteridae; genus Protopterus; species Protopterus annectens. The sequence goes on from NC_056743.1 coordinate 691,670,057, forward strand.
CTACAGAACGAACTGGCACCCCATCTAAGTACCATGTTCAATCATAGCCTCACCTCAGGCTATGTGCCCATTGAATGGCCTACAGCGACGGTTATCCCACTCCACAAAGGGAGAGCCACCATGGACCCCGGAAACTACCGCCTCATTAGCCTGACGAGCCTGGTCTGCAAGGCTATGGAACGTATCATCATGGAACTTATAAACAATGACATTGGTAATCTCCAAACTCATGACCCCACCCAGTACGGGTTTGGAAAAGGCAGATCATGTCTCCTAAACCTGATAGACTTCTTTGAAGCGGTCACCAAAGCCGCAGATGAGGGTATGAGGGTAAGGTGGTTCACACAGCCTATCTAGATCACGCCAAGGCTTTCAACACCATTCCCCACTCTGGAATTATTGATAAACTCATTCCTATGTCACAAAATGGGTTGCCAACTGGCTCACTGGCAGAACCCACACTGTGAAAGTAGCAGACTCCAAATCCAACTTCAGACCAGTGACAAATGGAGTACCACAGGGTTCAGTCCTGGGTCCTCTCCTGTTTGGTATCTACTTCTCTGAAGTACAGGCTAACACAGAAGGTCTTTGGCTAATGAAGTTTGCAGATGACTGAAAACTAGGAGCCATAATCAAAACTCCAAAAGATGTGGACATCCTACAAAAGGGCCTCGCTGAGACAGATGCCTGGTGTCAAAGCCATGGCATCAAGCTCAATGCCAAAAAGTGCATTGTCATCCCTTTTGGTAAAAACTCTGTACCCATGAACTATCAAATAGGCGGTAGTCTACTTAACACCGAAAGTGTGATAACAGACCTTGGGACACAGGTGGACAGTAGTCTATCCTTTGATAATCACATCGCCACAGTAGTCAGGAAATCCTTCTATGTGGCACAACTCATCACAAAAGTTTTCTCATCCAGGAAGAAAAAAAGGTCATTGTTCCCCTCTACTCGTCACTCATTAGGCCCACTACAGAGTACAATGCCCCTTTTGGTATGTACCTCACAAGACATCTACAACAACTGGAAAGGCCGCAGAAATACCTCACAAAGAGGATTACCGGCCTCAAACGATGCCCTATGCAGACCATCTCAAAAAACTGCAGCTTTACTCCGTCGCATATCGCCTACTCAGAGGCGATCTCTGCCTAACACGCAAAGCTATGTCAAACCCAGAGCTTTTGGACATGCTCCACTTAAAGAAATCCCAATCCCTTCGAGCTACACGCTCTAGGGACCTAAACCTTGTCACCACAATAAACAGAACATGCTGGAGGGATAGAGTCCTGTCCCAGAGACTTCCCATACTCTGGAACAAACTACCTATCTATATCAAACAAAGCTCCTCATTAGCACTCTTCAAGAAAAAACTTGAGGATTGGATGGGAGATAGGAAATTCACCCCGGGGATCACTTCTGCGGCTCTGCTCGACAGTGGCACAGGAAAATAATTTTCTTGGGTGGCGAAAGCCAGGGTACCTTTTGGCTAGGCTTATATAGGCCTTAGGGCCAATAGCCTAGTACCTACCTATGAACCTATAATGCACACTTGAGCTCTTTGAACATTTGTTTAGGTATGCTCTTAAGATGGCTAAAACATATCTTCTAAGAACCACTAAGTAATTTATTTTTATTGTTACATAGTTTACTTATACCTGTACTACACCATAGGTGTTTGCTTTTAAATTTCTCATTATATTAGGTCAAACTGGACTCCCTTGTCAATACAACCATTTATGTGGAAGTAGAAGTCAGTACATAGATGGCAGCTTTAGCAATGGGGTCCATCAGAGAATTACAGTAGAAATTATTTAGCTTATCAACTAATTGAAGATTATTTACTTTTGAAATGTCCCTAAATATATAGATATTTGGAGAGGACATACCACCAGTTTTTAAAACAAAAAGCCACTTATTTAAGATCTCTTTTAATGAGGGGAAAATGACACATACATGGGTGTGCGAGAAGGCACCATGTTCTTCAAGGAATATTAAGGGTACTTGATCCCACTAGTAAGACAGAAAACTATTTGCACAACAAAGTTAACATTTATAATGTCAAAAAAGTGTTTATCATGCTGACCATTGATGCTGTAGGTAGTCCATTTTACTCACAGATAGCTAAAGTCCCTCAATATAAAGGTATTGGGATTCACGCAAAATTATGCCAATTGGATAAGACAGTTATAACTGTCAATAGGGGGACACAGAGGTTGTTCTATAGCAAGCTAGGAAATGGCAGTTAATCTTGTTTAGGGTAGTTTAAATTTGTTTAAAGTTCAAATTTGGGGTACTTTGGATTCAGCTGTGAAGGAACAGTATCCTTGATAAATACTGATATGCCCCCAAAATTGTTAGTATGTTTGATGATAAGCTCTAAACCCATAAAGAGAGGGAACATAGATAACTGAAACGTGCGTACATCCAGGAAATAAATAAAAGGCTGTTTATTAAAACAGTAGGGAAATGTATAACTCTTAAAATAATTCAGTTAAGCACTTTTGTTCTGCAACAAGACTTCTTTAGAATAAATAAACAATCATGGTTATTTATTCTAAAGAAGTGTTTCACGTTTCAATAATGTTCATATAAAAACCTTCCTTACTTACATCATGTGAAAAATTAATCCAATCATAACTCAGCATATTTGTTTTTCAAAATGCAATGAATTGATATATTCTCATTCAAACTTGTTTTTGCCTCCTTCCAACTTTAAT
>NC_056743.1:691675276-691690276 GCF_019279795.1 Protopterus annectens
ATGGTAGGCAGAAGACTACATGGCCAGGGAATAATGGTTGCTAAGGGGTAAAGCTCAGTGTGTGACATGTAACTACGCATTAGCAGGCAATCCTATGCAAATGAGGAGTATGACACTGAATCACATATTTTCCTGCAGGTCTAGCATGCACCCAACCGTGTAGGAGCAATAAACCATGGTGTAAGCCTAAGAGCTAGAGGACTTCATAAGGGGGTGTGTCATATAAGCTTATTGGAGCCCTGTGGCCCAAGTTTGCCCTCAGCTAAGCTCAGCTAAGAAAGGGGGTGTATCTGAAGCTGTACTGTCTTATTCCAGGAAAAGCAAAGTGTGTCGTGTGTAGAGAGGCCAGTTTCTTCTAAAAGGTGCTTACGTTGCCTAAACAGGTGTGCACGGCATGCACCAGGTATAAAAAAAAAACAGGAAATAGCAGCTCTGTGAACATCTGAGCACTGGGTTTGCACGGCTCGCCCCCGGGCTTAAACAGGAAGGCAATGGGAAGGGAAACGAGCAGTAGGAGGGTAACCAAGGAGAACTAGCATAGCTGACAGGTGAAATGTATCAGAATCAGCCAATTCCAGAGGCAGTAGTCCAGCCCAGCCCAGAACACTACTATAAACTATGCAAACACCTTTCACTCCTGTTTTTTTTTCCAGAAACTTGACACCTCCAGTGTAAACAAACGGGGAAATTTTACCTTACGAAAGCAACAAAATGATAAGGGCTGCATTTGCTCTCATAAATCAACATGTGGAAGGGGCTGAGGGTGGTGAGGATGTGAATGCTGATGACCAACGCACAGTGAGGAGACGGTGAAGAGTGTGCAGACCCAGGGTAACCTACCAGGGGCTACATGAGCTGGAGATAGTGGAGCGCTATAGGGTAGACAGGGACCTCCTACAGCAAACTGTTGAGCTGTGCCGGCCACGTTTAACACACAGAACCAACAGAGGGGAACCCATCCCAGTGGATACTAAGGTATGTGTAGGCTTAAGAATATTAGCCACAGGTACCTTCCAAAACCCAACTGGGGATATCATGGGGATCTCACAGGCATCAGCATCCATGGTATTCCACCAGTTCTTGGATGCCATGTCAGCACATGCCGGTGAGCGTATATATTTCCTCAACACCCGTGAGGTGTTGACCAGCAATATGCGTCTCTTCCACCAAACAGCAAAATACCCTGAGGTAGTGCGTGCTATAGACTGTACGCACATATGCATCAAAGCACTATCCGGTGAGCAGGGTAGGGTCTACATCAACTGCAAGGGCTTCCCCTCCATCAATTGCCAGGTCATGTGTGATAACCAGGGCATTATCATGAATGTGTGTGCTGGCTGCCCTGGAAGCTATCATGACTCCCACATCTGGCATCTGACGCATCTGTACTAGAGATTTGCCAATGGGGACATCCCTTTCGGTCAGCTAGTGGGGGATGCTGATTACGCACTGGAGCCTTGGCTGATGACACCCATCAGAAATGCACACACACCCGAATAAGAACTCCATAATGAGGCACACGCACAGACCCGAATCATAATAGAGCGTGTGCTTGGGATGCTCAAGTCATGGTTCCGGTGCCTGGACACATCTGGTGGAGCCTTGCAGTACTCACCAGCTACATGCACCCAAATTGTCATCGTATGTGCCATGCTACACAGTATGATCCTGCGGAAACAGCTGCAGCAGGAACAGCATGGGGCAGGGTCACACAACCCCCCACCATTGCCAAGGCCTGCACAGGCACAGAGTGACTCGGAGGAGGACCAACCTGAGCCTGCCCCAGTAGGCAGAAGGAGGCGTGCCCAGTATGCCTTGGCAAAGAGGCAGCGCATAGCACATACACTGACACAGTAGGGATCCAGGGAATGACACCTCTCTCTGACTCGCACATACAGTAAAAGGGATGCCAAACATGACACTACTTGTGCTTAAATATCTATAGGAAGTGTACTATGTGCATCAGACATAGTCAGCCCTCCAGCACCATCCTCAATACTGGCACAGCCACAAGGTAAGTCACTCTTCCTACCAATCGCCGAATGGAGTAGTATGTGTAGTTACTTGTATCTATGGTATGGATGTGAGCATGCAAGGGAATCGGGTGGCTGAATGGAATGCCAGCAGATAGCAGACACCTCTAGTGGCAGCATGAGATCTGTAACAAATACTGGTGTCACCATAGTAGCCAGTACTAGACAAGGTGACAGAACCCACTGCAGGAAATGTGCTGGGCCACATGTGTGTCCATATGACACACATGCCAGTCAGGGAGGCTGACATACCAAACAACAGTCTCAGCCAGCAGGACAGGTGTAGACAAACACAAACAAAGGCTGTGCTAAGGCCTCTGACTGACTGCTATGGATAACATCCCCCCCAGACTTACACAGACAGACTACAACAGGTCAGGCAGTGGAATGTTAATTCTGAAGGGTAAGAAGGCAGAAACTGAAATTTAGGTCAATCAACCCTAAGAGCTGTAGTACACCGATATGCCCCGAGCCAGCATGATAGGTTAGGATACAGAATGAAATGGAGTACCTGACATACCAGTACAGTCATAGCAAATGTGTACAAGTGTCAGGTGTGCCCCCCCAATCCTGTGTCGAAACGTAGAAACAATCAGGCGTGCCCCCCCGTCCTATGCAGAAATGTATTAACAGTCAGGTGTGCCCCCCCAATCCTATGTAGACATGTAGTAACATATATGTGTAGGTATAATACCAGTGGATCACAGATGACCTGAGCTGGCCAAGGTAGCAGGATATATTGTAGCATATGTACAGTATGCAGGTATGCGTGTGTTACGTTGGTGTGTGTTACATATTGTGCAAGAGTGGTCAGTATGTATGCATGTAGAGGTCTGACCTGGTGGCCATTACCCACTACTGCCGATGACAGGGCCAAGTCCTCACAGCCGCAGTGCCAAAGACAATTCCCCCCAGTATAACACATGCTAGCAGTAAGCCATTGTAAATGTATGGTGGTAATATGTGTCACCATCTGAAAGATGGACATGGCATGACTGTTGGGCTCGATATACAAGCAATACACAGGGGAAAAGTACCCCAGACATACAGTATAAAGTGTGTAACTGTGATTTGGACACACCCTTTGAACTGTACATAAAGGTATGCATCACATTATCTGGGCTTGTAGTAGGGAATGCTGATGTCGTCTAGCCGAACACTTGCAGATCACAAAGGTGATAGGACTGATGCATTGGGAAACGGACTGATGTATTGGGAAACGGCTGATGTCCCTGCACAAGCCAGCATAACTGGAATGCCCCTACATATCTGTGAGTCAGATGCAAGTAGTGTCCATAGCACACATGCATTCAACTCACCCAAACACCACCCAGAGGTACCTCTCTGGTCGTATCCCTGCTGTTGAGAATGAGTGCAATATGACCCCCACCAGTGTATGGCAATAGCGAAAGAATGCAGCATGCAGTGCAGGTGTCCCATGCCGGTGTGTCCCTAGCTGTAAGTAGCACCTTGCCAACTTACACACCACCTGATCAATACTGATAGAAAGTATTGTCATGAACACCTAGCACTCCTACCCTGTCACCATAGGGGAATATACTGTATGGCAGTCTGGGACTGTAGGACTGACAGAATGCAACGGCCTGCTACAGCTGGCCTGCATCATCACCAAATGGCCTACAGACCTCTGCCAAGGCCTGCGTCTCACCCGTACTGCCGATGTATGTTATGTAATGGACACCCAAATAACAACATAACACACTCCACACAAGCCATATGCAAGGCCATGTGGGCAAACCACAGTACCATGTCCACCATGTCCCACTGCATGAACTGTGGACCAACAACAAAACACAGCTGTGATGAGGTGATAACTATAGGGCAAGTATCAGCGAATGTATGCATAATGTATGGAAGAGGATAGAATAATAGAGGGGGGTGGGAGCATGGGCAGGAAGGAATGTGTAAGGTCCAACAAACACAGCCTTGTGCACATACTATCCCTGGCTGCAAACACAATAATGGGTGGCTACAAAACTGCCAGTATACCACAACAGGGGCAATGTCCTAACTTATGACCCCTGCCTCTGGGTAACCTTTGTGAATCTGTACAGCTGTGAGGTATTGCCGCAGCAAGATAACGCCATACTGTCATGTCGATGGATGTACAAGTATGGGATCCTCTGCCAGTACTGTACCAAGGTGTTGAACTGGATACACAGACCCAGCAGCAAGTGTCTGCAGCTACCACCCCCCCCAGAATGGCATAACCTTCCATGAATATGTAGGCATTTGACCACAACAATGGACACAGCTGCATTCACCCTGTGTTCCCCGAGGCATCACTATGAGCAAAATTGTCCACCTGACAGGACTTGAAGACATAAAGCATCACAGTATATAACAGTACACATGTCTGATAATCTCTGCTAACACCAGTACTATGTAGCAGAAGTTGCACAGACACAATCACCTATGGTACACACTATCCCTTGCACAGTTTGACCCCATATTGCCAAATGATCAACAGATATCCTGCAGAAACAGTTTGCTACCTGTAGGTGTAGAACACAAATGTCTGCACTAGAGTACAAACTACCTGGAATGGATCCATACATTCAATACAGAAGGGCATACTGGGCATGCTCACACACAAACAAATGAAGCCCATGTCTACCAACAACAGTGGATCATACATATCTGACAGGTGCAGATGTTAGTGCATACACTCCTCAGTATTCATCAGTCATGCTTTGCACACACACTGGATAGGAATACACACATATATATCCAAGGACAACACACTACAATATGCCAAAAGTACACATACATAGATGCATGGAAGACAGTGACAATGAGCCATCCATAACGAGGCCTGTCCCACCCAGCACACACCCAAATGGCTACAACCATATGATCTGTAAATGTCACTCACTGTAGAAATTAACCACTGGTATCCCTCACCATTACAGACTCTGTGGTGCAAGTGCTAGCTATGCAACATGACTGTACAAGGCAGTAGTCATCTAGCAGTTGTATACGCGTACCTGCGGAATATAAACCTGCATGTGCCTGAGTGTGGTATGTCTACCTGTAGATGAATGGGTTATGGCCCATGCACATACACTGCCCTCCCTATAGCCCTACTATGACAAGGCTGCTGATGTCATTCACTTTGGATAACACCTTTGGGAAAGGAGTACCCCAGTAATCTCCATAGTGGGTCCTATAACTACATAATGCTGTAATGTGATAAACTAGTTAGGTAGGTGTTCTAATCCCAGCCATAGCAACTGTGTGCGTGTGTTTCTCTGTCTGTGTAGAGAGCAATGCTTTTTAGGCTACTCACACTCACTACAATTCAAATCTGCGGTGGTGGTGCTGCGGTAGCGTTGTCGCCTCACAGTCAGACGCTGTCCGGTTTGATTCAAAGCTACGAGCGTCTTCTGCGTGGAGACATGTGTCAATGGGCGTACCTCCATTGAAGGTTGTGCGTCAGGGCTGGTAACTCGGCACATAAAAATCAACTACCAATCATTAGCGGACCGGAGTTTCGCTGTGGTGACCCCTAACCGGGAAAATCCGAAAGGCACAACAACAACACTAACTACAATTCAAATGCCTACTTTGGCAATACTGCTGATGCATACACTTTGAAATACACCTTTGGGGAAGGAGTAGGCCTGTAACTTCCGTAGCGTGTCCTATAACTACATAATGCTGTAGTGTGATGTACTAGTTAGGTATGAGTTCTATTCCTAGTGTGGCTGTTTGTGTATGTGTTCCTTTATAAGTGTAAGGAACAATGCTTTTGAGGTCATTCACAGGCACTACAACCTCCATTGCCCGACTTTGGCAAGTCTGCTGATGTCATCAACTGTGAAATACACCATTGGGGAAGGAACAGCCCAGTAATCTCTATGGCGTGTGTTATAACTGCGTAATACTGTAGTGTGATAAACTAGTTAGGTAAGAATTCTACTCCCAGACATGGCAAGTGTGGGCTTGTGTATGTGTTCTTTTATCAGTGTAGGGAGCAATGCTTTTGAGGCCATTCACAGGCACTACAACCTCCATTGCCTGACTTTGGCAAGTCTGCTGATGTCATCAATTGTGAAATACACTTTTGGGGAAGGAATGGCCCAGTAATCTCTGTGGCATGTGCTATAACTGTGTAATGCTGTACACCATTGGGGAAGGAACAGCCCAGTAATCTCTATGGCGTGTGTTATAACTGCGTAATACTGTAGTGTGATAAACTAGTTAGGTAAGAATTCTACTCCCAGACATGGCAAGTGTGGGTTTGTGTATGTGTTCTTTTATCAGTGTAGGGAGCAATGCTTTTGAGGCCATTCACAGGCACTACAACCTCCATTGCCTGACTTTGGCAAGTCTGCTGATGTCATCAATTGTGAAATACACTTTTGGGGAAGGAATGGCCCAGTAATCTCTGTGGCATGTGCTATAACTGTGTAATGCTGTAGTGTGATAAACTAGTTAGGTAAGAATTCTATTCCCAGACATGGCAAGTGTGGGTTTGTGTATGTGTTCTTTTATCAGTGTAGGGAGCAATGCTTTTGAGGCTATTCACAGGCACTACAACCTCCATTGCCTGACTTTGGCAAGTCTGCTGATGTCATCAACTGTGAAATACATCTTTGGGGAAGGAATAGCCCAGTAATCTCTGTAGCATGTGCTATAACTGTGTAATGCTGTAGTGTGATTAACTAGTTAGGTAAGAATTCTATTCCCAGACACGGCAAGTGTTTGTCTGTGTGTGTGTTCCTTTGTCAGTGTAGGGATCAATGCTTTTGAGGCCATTCACAGGCACTACAACCTCCATTGCCCTACTTTGGCAAGTCTGCTGATGTTATCAACTGTGAAATACATCTTTGGGAAAGGATTAGCCAGTAATATCTATGGCATATGCTATAACTGCATAATGTTGTAGTGTGATAAACTAGTTAGGTAGGAGTTCTAATCCCAGACATGGCAAGTGCGTTTGTCATTTGCATCCCTGTGTGGAAGTGGCTGTGAGTGTGTAACAACTAGACTCACTGACGAGTGGGTTTTGTAATTTTTCTATATGGTGGTCATATTACATGTCACAATGTCCACCTTACAAGGATAACAGATGTCAATCAGCCGAGGGGCTGGGGTGCCAATCCATACGTCTACATGTGATACAAGGCTTGGTGAACAAAGTAAGCAACCCTAGTATTACCCAGAGAACACTCTGAACCCATGTCTCATACACAAATACACTTGCCTAGGCAACTACCGTTATGTTGGTAGTACCCTGCATATTGTTCAAAGTAGTAAGCATGGTGTGATTGCAGTGGGCTACAGAGGGCATGGCACCCTGTCCATCAGTACAATAGGCACATAATTGCAGACAGTGCACCTTCACTATGTTCCCCACTGGACGGCTGCAACATCTGTGGTGCCATCAAATGTGATCCACAAAGGACATACCATGCCTTACACACATGCCCTATATGGACAGACGCCACTGACACCAGGGAATATCTGTATCATACTATCAATGTAGATGCATGGTCAACCAGCTGTCCATTAGCAGGTCCCACCACATGCGCCAGGATTGTCACATCTGATGATAACTATCTGTGTACACAACATGGGCCAGGCAACCCAGGTACACTTCCACATGTCACTATACATGAATGTGGGACATGTGCACATCCCAAACACCGCCCATGTCATGGACTATAGAACACATACATGGCAAGCATTGTACAGCACTGGCCACACACAACAGTAACCCAGGTGACTGGATGGTGAATACAATACCACCTGTGTGGATCATTCTAGATACTACACCCCTGAGCCACACTGCAGATCACTGTCATGTGGCCTGAAGCCAAGGTATACCCCTCATTTAGTCTTGTGCAGCCCTCTAGCACAACCAACCACTACACACCCGTGAAGCAATGCACACATGCACGTCAGTACTGGCTGGCACCCTGTGCCTGTGTGTGTGGTGTATGATGCTTCCGACCACATTCACACCCAGTACAACTCCCAGTGGCATACTGAAGCATGCTGACTGAGGACAGACACCTTCACATACCCTTTGCACATAGAACCTCAGGATAACCCCTGTGGTACATTTGATACCTGTGCATTACTGTATTGTGGCAAACTAACTAGTTAGGAAGTGTATTCCTGACCCTGCCAAGTATGGCAATGTGTATGAGTCCCTTAGAGAGTGTGTCTGTGTTGAAGCTGACACCTGTTCGTGTGGACAGGCACATGTGCTAGACCTACCATATCACTACTATATCACTGTTGCAGATGTCACTCACCAGCACATATACGTTTGGACAGCTCACCAACGTGTAAGCTATGTGGCGCATGTAATAACTGCATACACATGTGATAGCAATGCATAGTCAGTAAGGGGTTTGAAACCCTGTACTGGTAGGTGTGTGACACAAATATGCTTAGGTTTTACTCTCCCACCCCTTCCCTGATGGACTTTGTCTCTGTCTGTCCCTCTCACACCCTCTTTGGTGGCAGCATCTTGTGTTTTGTAAGTGATGGCCATGATCAACTGATGGCCTCTGCACCAACTGCAGTCCTCCTCTAACTGACTGCATGTGGAACAGCTATGGTAACACTCCCACAGCCAATTGCATGGAAACACTGTGAGCGGAACCTAGATCTGTTGTTTGGCAAACATCATCACAGATGGTTTTGAGATTTACCTCAAACATACACTGTGGAAAAAGGCCAACAGACAGGAGGGGGATGTGCCAGGCATGACTACAGAATATAAGTGCTGCTATTCTTCATTTAGAGTAATGTCGGTTCAACAGGGTGTATGTGGTCATGGCTAGTCTGCATGTTTTAATAACTCTCAATGACAGTGCTATGTTTGTGATGAAACCCCCATCTGTAGGGTCATCTGCAGACTGGGCAGTGTGTGGAACCTTTTTTTTCTTGTGTTACTCACAGAACACCTATCTGAGAACTGCAGAAGCATAGTGTGAGGATTGCAGTCAGTACATGGTGACAGCCATGAGAATTACTGACTTCATATCCCTGATTGGACATACATCACAAAAAAGTGGTACAAAAGTAAATGTCTGAGGTTATCACAACAACATGCCAATATTGGGCCAGTGTTCATAGCTTCAGCCACAAGTCTGCCACCCTTTGTAAATATGTCATGCAGTATATATGCACGTGTTCTGCTTGCTCTGCAACTGTTCCAAATCTGGTGTCTTGGCTTAATGGGAATATCTATGCATGCTGTCATAACTAATCCTGAATGCTGTTGACTATTACTAACCCATATCTGTCTTAAAACTGCAACACTATAGCCCGTATGGGAAGGTCAGTCCCAGCAGACCCAACTGTCCCACCTCAGCTGGCCATAGCACCGGGCACCAGCATGTCTGGGCCCAGCCTGGGAACTCCTCGTTTGTTGGCCCTGCACCACCTTCGGGTGGAAATGCCGCAGGAGAAGGTGCCCCCCCCCCGGGAGCCGGGGCGGACAGAAACCTGTCACCCATGGTCAGGTCCAGCCCGTGGTATGTAATGAGCTCCGCAAAGAGTTTGGAGACCAGCTACGCCAGCTAGAGGGCAGAGTGGTGCAATTAGAGGGTCAGCCTGCCCCTACTAACCAGCCCCCAGCACAGCCACCTTTGAGGCCATGAGGGTGCAGTGGTGACTGCCCATGGGTGGGGACCTCAGTCCTGCTGTTTCCATTTGGGGGGCTCATGGGCTTTTGACTTCCAAACACCCCTCCCCGTACAAAGTGTTTAGCCCCAACATGTGTCATATACCAACCCTGTATACTGTCTTGTCTGTCTCGTCTGTCATCCTACCCATCCTATCTTCCCCAAGTATACCTACTACCCTTCCCCAACATCCCACTCTCACCTTAATAAAAAAAATGGGCAATCTGTTCCCAAAAGAAAATCTCACCCCATACATCGCTGTCCATTTTGCACAAGTGTCTACTGGACACATGCAGTCTGGTCTAATTGCCATCACAACATATTATTCTTATCCTAACCCCTCTCTCAGCGGTTTGAGTATCCAAATCTGCCTCCAAATTCAGTGTATATGCACAGCTGCTGCTGTAGAAGAAAAGGGCAGCTATGGACCTTCCCTACACCCTTCCTGCACATCCCTAGCTATTTTACCTACTGTCTTTCCCTCTGTGTGCCCCTTTTTCATCAATTTCCTATCACTCCTTTTTCTTTTCCTTTAAAGAAATTAACGCGGAAGTAAGCACTTTTAAGCAGTAGTAAGCGGGTCTGAGCCTCTTTGCGCGGGGTAAGCAATGTGCACACAGAATAAGCAATTTGGAAGCTAAATAAGTATAACACACTGTAACCGGCAGTTAGCACTGCTTACCTCAGCGCAAACCAGCTTACCTCAGTGCAAACCAGCTTACAACTGCTTAAAAGTACCTTAATCACTCTGTATCCAACTGCCCTTGTTCTACCCAGCAACAAAATAAACAGCCTCTGCAAGGCTCGAATCCAGGAGCCTGCACACCATAGCCAATGTGATTTACCACTAAGTTATGGCAGATATACATAACCCTGATATTTTCACAAACATATCATCCAGCACAATCATTCAATAGTACAGGAAATGTATTTAGATATCTAGATGTGTGTGTGTGTGTGTGTGTGTGTGTGTGTATATATATATATATATATATATATATATATATATATATATATATATTTATATATATATATATATATTTATAATTAAACAAATATATACATCTCTCTGTGTGTGTGTGTGTGTGTGTATGTATACAAACTCAGGAACCTCACATGGCCTTCCTGAAAACACTAGAGGGGATAAATGTATCACCAAACACCATCATACTAGGTGACTTCAATTACCCTAATATAGACTGGGAACACTACTCAAGCCCAAACACCCTAGCCCAAAAGTTCCTGGAATTCATAAACTCAAATGCCATGGAACAACTAGTCACCATCCCCACAAGAGGAGATAACATACTTGATCTCATCATCACGAACATGGGAGCACAATGTTCAACACCGGAAGTATACCCCTCACTGGTGAGATCAGATCACAAACTAATCTCGCTGGAGGTCCTCATCCCACCCCCACCTGAAATAAAAAAGACCACAGTAAAGAACTTCTCAAAAGCCGACTTCACACTTCTAAAGACTAGTGTGGTCTCCTTTAAGGCCCCGAGCTGGTGGAAAACAGTACTCAAGCCGCTGAGTCACTTACAGGCGCCTTCTACCAGCACCTGCAGGACTGCATGGATAAGGCAATCCCAAACAAAACAAAGACTCTTAGTACCAAAGGCAAGCGTCCAGTCTGGTGGACCCCAGCCATAAACAAACTCTACAATAAAAGGAGGAAGCTACTACAAGATACAGCAAAATCCTTAAAGGTAAGACACCCTTGATCACTATAAGTAAAAACTAAGAGCTCTCATAAAATCATCCAAAGCAAATTTGAGAGAAAAATAGCTAAAGACTCAAAAGACAATCATAAGGCCTTCTTTAGCTATGTTAGACACCTAGGAGGAAACTCCCAGATATGCTCAGAACTAGTTCAAAATGATGTGAAGATTACTGATCCTACAGACATTGCCAACATACTGGCTGACAGGTTCAGTGCAAACTTCTCCCCTCCCCCAAAAGGAGAGAGATATCTATACCAAACGATTGCAGCCCCCAAACATCTCCAGCCCCAAGTGAGAACTGCTCTCTCCAAAAAAAACACAGCATCCATGGGACCTGATGGTGTCCCCGGCTGTGTGCTCCACGAACTCAATGAGATTAAACCCACAGCTAGGACAGCTGTTTAATCAAAGTCTTACCTCTGGATGCACTCCAGGAGTGGCGCACTGCAACTGTGGTCCCACTTCACAAAGGCGGTGCCTCCACCGACCCTGGAAATTACCGCCCATTAGCCTGACAAGCCTTATCTGCAAAGCCATGGAGAGGATCATAATGGACCTCATAAATAAAGACATAGGGAATTTGCAGACTTTGGATCCAACCCAGTTTGGCTTTGTCAAAGGCAGATCATGCCTTTTAAACTTGGTTGACTTCTTGAAACAGTCACCAAAGCCATTGGAGGAAAGGCAGTCCATACAGCCTACCTCGATCTGGCTAAGGCCTTCGATACAATACCCCACTCGGGTATCATTGAAAAACTCATCAGCTTAAATGTTAACCCATACATCACAAGATGGGTTGCAAACTGGCTGAGTGACAGAACCCACAGGGTCAGAGTTGCTGGCGCCATGTCAGACTCAAAACCTGTCACAAGTGGTGTCCCACAGGGCTCAGTCCTGGGCCCACTCTTGTTTGGCATCTACTTTTCAAGTACAAGCAAACACAGGAGGGTTATGGCTGACAAAGTTTGCAGATGACTGCAAACTGGGCCATAGTAGAAAACACATCTGACACAGATATCCTTCAGAAGGGTCTCACAGAAGCGGATAACTGGTGCCAGAGCCACGGCCTGAAGTTAAATGCCAAAAATGCATAGTCATACCCTTTGGGAAAAACAAGGTTACCCCTAGCTACCAAATAGGTGGCAATCCACTGAGCACAGAAGAAGTTATCAGGGACCTGGGGACCCAGGTTGATAGTAGTCTGTCATTCGACACCCATGTAGCTAAAGTAGTTAGGAAGACTTTCTACATTGCCCACCTTATCATGAAGGGATTCTCATCTAGATCAAGGGAGGTCATAGTCTCCCTTTACTCATCACTCATCAGACCAATGATTGAGTACAATGCCCCATTTGGGATGTATCTGACCCGACACCTGCAGCAGCTGGAGAGGCCACAAAAGTTCCTCACCAAAAGGATAAAGGGTCTCAAAAATCTGTCCTATGCTGCCCGACTGAAAGAACTCCAGCTCTATTCAGTCGCCAACCGCTTGCTCAGAGGTGACCTTTGCCTAACATACAAGGCCATGTCAAACCCAGATTTGATGAATATGCTTCACCTCAAAAAATCTAGATCCATCAGAGCTACAAGGGCGGGAGACTTAAACCTCGACACGGCTATTAATAGGACGTGCTGGAGGGATAGATTCATTACCCAAAGACTCCCTATGCTGTGGAACAAAATCCCGGTACATGTGAGGCAGAGCACCTCGCTGGCCTTGTTCAAGAGAAATCTTGACCAATGGATGGGAGATCGCAGATATACCCCAGGGATTACCTCAGTGTCACTGCTCGACAGAGGCACAGCAAAATAATGGGTATAGTTCCCCATACTAAAGGGTGGCGTAAGCCACAAAACGATGGGCTAGGCTTGTAAATGCCCTCGGGCAGATAGCCTAGTATAAACCTATGAACCTATGAACCTATATATATATATATATATATATATGTATATATATATATATATTTATAATTAAACAACTCTCTCTCTCTCTCTATATATATATATATATATATATATATATATATATATATATATATACACACACACACACACACACACACACATATATATATATATATATATCTATAGATATAATAGAGAACATAAATACATATATGACCAAAGGCACCGTTAATGGAGGTGAGGGGGCTCAAGCAACATAAGTCTTACACGTATCGATATCCCCTGCCCTCCAGCCAAACAGGTCTGCCCTGCAATACAATACAAACTGTTGCAAATCCCATAACCAGGACCTGACACTACATGGCCACAAGATGTTAACAGTAAGCAATCCCACCTGTATGATGTCAGGCTGGTATTGATAACATTTCATACAGTGCAGTCTAGCTACCAAAGTGAATGTACAATGTGGAAGCAATAAACATTCCTAGGCTACATATACACAAACACATGTATGCAGATACATGTGTGTGTATATATATATATATATATATATATATATATATACATATATATATATATATATATACATATACATACATATATACATATATATATATATATATATATATATATATATATATATATATACACATATATAGATATATATGTAACTACACATGCACACACAGATGTATGTCTAGGAAGATGCATAATTAGAGGGTGCACACCCTACTGAACAACCAGTATCCCTACAGTTGCTAACTCATCAGATGGACAGTGTATGAGTCACCCATACAAAAGACAACTGTTGCCTGAAACATATGCCCACAGAGAAGTCAAAGGATGTAACACCACACACATGTTTTCATACTTTTTAAAGGTTTATTTGTGTACTATTACAGTTGTATATGCCAAGTGATATAGTTGTTAAGACTTTGAAATACATACAAACAGATTAATGCAACTCTCAAACAGATCATTTAATACAGTAATCCGGAAGCATAACATATGTTGGTGTCCACGCCAAGGCCTTCAAGTAGTACAACAGGAAAGACAGACTGGGCCACAGGATAACAATCAATCAACAGTAAGTAATGCAGATGTGTAGCCCAGCAGCCTCTAACTACACTCTGTAACTAATCCCTAGGGGGAAAAGACCTAGGCTGACACAAGGGGAGGTATCTTTTACATAGCAATGCATAACTGAAATCATCACAATCACACTGATGGCAGTAAGCGGTAGGTCAGCAATGTTCAACAAGGTGAAATGTATGGTAATGTACATCCGTATACCTTAAGGCAGCTTACTACTGGTATTCCTCACATGTTTTAACACCCTAGGATAGTTATGGTGCATACCCCCATAGACTGACTTACACGGGCATGTAACACTGTTACATACATTGACATCTAGACTGCAGAGGGGCACACATGTGCTATGCAGATGAAGCACACATATATATGGTGCATATGTTCTGTATACTATTATTTATTGACATCATACCTGATAACAAGCCAGTCGGATTAACAGACTGCTGGACAAGTTGTGTATAGTAGGGGTTGTTTCTGAGGACATTACTTGGACATTCTGCAGTTGCATGTACAGTACTGTGGTCTGTGTACGTAGGGCAGGGGTCTGCAACCTTCACTATCCAAAGAGCCATT